>NC_084613.1:45602949-45700449 GCF_033978795.1 Nerophis ophidion
CACACCTGTGGGATGTTCCAAATGAGTCTTTGATGAGCATTCCTCAAATGTATCAGTATTTAGTGCCACCTTTCCCAACTTCTTTGTCACGTGTTGCTGGCATCAAATTCTAAAGTTAATGATTATTCGCAAAAAAAAAGGTTTATCAGTTTGAACATCAAATATGTTGTCTTTGTAGCATATTCAATTGAATATGGGTTGAAAAGGATTTGCAAATCATTGTATTCTGTTTATATTTACATCTAACGCAATTTCCCAACTCATATGGAAACAGGGTTTGTAACTCTGATGGTACATTAGGAAATATATATATATATATATATATATATATATATATATATGTATATATATATATATATATATATATATATATATGTATATATATATATATATATATATATATATATATATATATTTTTTATATATATATATATAAATATATATATATATATATATGTATATATATATATATATATATATATATGGGGCGGCATAGCTCGGTTGGTAGAGTGGCCGTGCCAGCAACTTGAGGGTTCCAGGTTCGATCTCCGCTTCTGCCATCCTAGTTACTGCCGTTATGTCTTTGGACAAGACACTTTACCCACCTGCTCCCAGTGCCATCCACACTTGTTTAAATGTAGCTTGGATATTGGGTTTCACAATGTAAAGCGCTTTGAGTCACTAGAGAATATAATTAACTTCACTTCACTTCATATACGAGCATATAACCCCAATTCTTAAAACTTTGCACTGGCTCCCTGTTCATTTTAGAATTGATTTTAAAATGTTGCTGTTTGGTTTTTAAAGCTTTGCATGGACTGGCACCGCATTATATCTCGGAACTCATCCAAATTTACACTCCTGCGCGCGCTCTGAGGTCCGGGAGCTAGCTCCAGCTCCTGGTTCCCAAGACAAGACTTAAAACCCGGGGAGACAGGTCTGGTCTCTAAGCTCTGGAACACTCTTTGTGATTTTATCTGTGAAAAGCGCTTTATAAATACAATTTACTTACTTACTTTTTAACTTTTTTTCTCTCCCACAGTGGCGTGTTTTACAGTAAGTCTCGTCTTAAGATCCACTTTTATTCTCTGGCTTTCAACACTATGTGAGTTGTGTGGTCCGCTGTGCTTTTAAATTGTTATTTCTATTCATTCTTTTAATTGGTTTTGAAGTTAAAGTTTAAGTGCCAATGATTTTCACACACACACATTTTCTACATTTGTCCCATCCCCACCTGGGAGCAGTGAGCTGCAGGGCTGGCCGTGCCAGGGAATCATTTGGCAATTCAACCTCTAATTCCAACCCTTGATGCTGAGCGCCAAGCAGGGATGTAATGGGTCCTATGTTTATAGTCTTTGGTATGACTCGGCGGTGATTTGAACTCACGACCTACCGATTACAGGGCTGACATTCTAACCACAAGGCCACTGAATAGTAACTTGACTCTCGCCAGAACCTTGTAGTTCGCTGAGCTCCACACAAGGATCTGGGTTCGAAAGCATTGCAAACTCCTTCCAGATAGCAAAAAATAATGAACCAATAAGGATCGTCGGGCGGGATTTGATAGATGTGACATAGCGCCAAAGCGACTCTTTGATTCAAACAACAGTGGTGGCACGCAGTGAGGTTTTGTGTGCTGACATTGATTCTGCTACTGCAACTGTTTTGTCAAATCTATCAAATATTAATTATTTAAAAGATGAACAGAAAACGGTTTTGAACTCATTTATTGGTGCCAAGGATGTTTTGGCTCTTCTTCCGACTGGGTTTGGATTTCCCAGCGTCGCTCTCATCAGCGTCACGGGTTGATTTCGATGTAGCAGGTCATTCAAGATAATGGACAAGTGGTTTCTCCAATCACACACAATTATTTTTTTTTACAAGGCCCAGCTTTTTGAAACACATCTCCTATTGAGAAGTCCCAGATCCTTGTGAGAAACAGGTTAACTGAGCAGGCCTTTATGCTTTAAAATCGTTTTTAATCATATTTATTTTTATATTGTTTTTATACTGGTTTTTATATTCATTTATTTTGTTTTTATTCAGTCACTGGTGGAGCTAAGGATAGTTGAGTTGAGTTGAGTTTGAGTTTATTTTGACCATGCAAGCATACAACATGATACATCACAATTTCCAGTTTCTCTATTCAACATGTTCGAAAAAGAGTCGGAAGAAGCAGAGCTTATTTAATCCTACCCCTTTTCTTTTACATAACAATTGTTCAAATTTTTGTCTACTTCCTGTTCTCAATTTATTCTCAATGTACTCCATAAGTGATCACAATAAAAACGAATGAAAAAATAATATGTGGTGAAGTAAGTTACATTTCGAATCTCGTAACAAATGAAGGAAGAATTCATTCCCAAGAAAAACATTGTCTGGAGGTGGTTCGGTTCCAAGCGGGAATATGTCGAATAGACATCTAATTTCTCATGTGTGGGGCACAAGCGTTGCTACCAAAAGTAGCATTACTGCTAATATGTAGCATCATTTGAAAAGTCACCTGCAAATAACTTTAATAAATATAGTTTTGGTCAATTGACTTAGTTGTGATTTCCTTCTCTGCATGAAAGTTTAAAAGTAGCATATATTAGTGCAGTATGAAATAGAATGTTTTAATGTAGACACATAGAATCACCATACTGCTGTGATTATATGTATCCAGTGTTCATTCGAGGCTAAGGCAAAATATCGAGAAATATATCGTATATCGCGATATGGCCTAAAAATATTGCGGTATTAAAAAAAAGGCAATATAACCCAGCCCTAATATATATATATACATGTGAGTATATGTATGTATGTATGTATGTATATATACATATATATATATATACACATATATACTGTATATACAAACCCCGTTTCCATATGAGTTGGGAAATTGTGTTAGATGTAAATATAAACGGAATACAATTATTTGCAAATCCTTTTCAACCCATATTCAGTTGAATGCACTACAAAGATAAGATATTTGATGTTCAAACTCGTAAACTTTAGTTTTTTTCGCAAATACTAAATTAACTTAGAATTTCATGGCTGCAACACGTGCCAAAGTAGTTGGGAAAGGGCATGTTCACCACTGTGTTAATTCACATTTTCCTTTAACAACACTCAATAAACGTTTGGGAACTGAGGAAACTAATTGTTGAAGCTTTGAAAGTGGAATTCTTTACCATTCTTGCTTGATGTACAGCTTAAGTTGTTCAACAGTCCGGGGTCTTCTTGTTGAATTTTACGCTTCATAATGCGCCACACATTTTCGATGGGAGACATGTCTGGACTGCAGGAGGGCCAGGAAAGTACCCGCACCCCTTTTACTATGAAGCCACGCTGTTGTAACACGTGGCTTAGCATTGTTTTGCTGAAATAGGCAGGGGCGTCCATAATACCGTTGCTTGAATGACAACATATGTTGCTCCAAAACCTGTATGGACCATTCAGTATTAATGGTGCCTTCACAGATGTGTAAGTTACCCATGCCTTGGGCACTAATGCACCCCCATACCATCACAGATGCTGGCTTTTGAACTTTGCGCCTATAACAATCCGGATGGTTATTTTCCTCTTTGTTCCGGAGGACACCATTTCCACAGTTTCCAAATATAATTTCCACTCTGCATCAGTCCATCATAGATGAGCTCGGGCTCAGCGAAGCCGGTGGCGTTCCTGGGTGTTGTTGATAAATGACTTTCGCTTTGCATAGTAGAGTTTTAACTTGCACTTACAGATGTAACGACCAACTGTAGTTACTGACAGTGGTTTTCTGAAGTGTTCCTGAGCCCATGTGGTGATATTTTGCTTACAAATTGGTGACCCTCGCCCCATCCTTGTTTGTGAATTACTTAACATTTCATGGAAGCTGCTTTTATACCCAATCATGGCACCCACCTGTTCCCGATTAGCTTGCACACCTGTGGGATGTTCCAGATAAGTGTTTGATGAGCATTCCTCAACTTAATCAGTATTTATTGCCATCTTTCCCAATTTCTTTGTCACGTGTTCCTGGCATCAAATTCTAAAGTTAATGATTATTTGCAAAAAAAAAAGATGTTTATCAGTTTGAACAGCAAATATGTTGTCTTTGTAGCATATTCAACTGAATATGGGTTGAAAATGATTTGCAAATCATTGTATTCCGTTTATATTTACATCTAACACAATTTCCCAACTCATGTGGAAACGGGGTTTGTATATCTATATGTGTGCGTATGTATTTTGTGTGTGTATATACTGTATATATGTGTTATACATATACATATATATATATATATATATATATATATATATATATATATATATATATGTGTGTATATATATATATATATATATATTAAAGTTAAAGTACCAATGATAGTCACACACACACTTTGTGTGGCGAAATTATTCTCTGCATTTGATCCATCACCCTTGATCACCCCCTGGGAGGTGAGGGGAGCAGTGGGCAGCAGCGATGCCGTGCCCAGGAATCATTTTTGGTGATTTAACCCCCAATTCAGACCCTTAATGCTGAGTGCCAAGCAGGGAGGTAATGGGTCCCATTTTAATAGTCTTTGGTATGACTCGGCCGGGATTTGAACTCACGACTGGACTATATATATATATATATATATATATATATATATATATATATATATAAATATATTTGTGTGTGTGTGTATATATATGTATATATAAACACAGACATTTATATGTACATATATATGTATATGTCTGTATATGTGTGCGTGTATGTATATACAGTACATGTATATGTATTTTATGTTTGTGTATATATTTGTTAATGTATATGTATGTATGTGTATATCCTGTATTTATGTAAATATATGTATGTGTATGCTGTACGTCAAGCAGAGGTGTTATAACACCACAGTAACACACAAGATACAATTAAAGGCCAACGTGTTTACAAAAATAAATCAATTATTTGATTTATTTTCTATTTCAAATACATAAAAAAAAATACATATGTTGCATGACCTTCATAATGACTGTGAACAAGCAACATTCCAAACGATGTGCAGTTGCCCTTGAAGTTGCGTTCACTGGAAACTTTTGACGACAAATTGTTGTGTTACAAACTTTTGTGTGGTGTTGCTTTTTATTTGTAATTATTCCAAGCTGAATAGTTATGTGTATGCAGCGGCAGCTGAACCAAATGTGACTGCGTTTCAAAATTATAACGATAAGCTGGATCAATTTGTAAGTGTTTTTTAGTAAATGTTAATGATCGTTTTCAAATTTGGGTTTGAAGCATGATACTGATAAAGCGTGTTCCCCAGGCTCACACATCAATTATGATATTGTAAGGTTAAATATATTGATATTGTGTGTCACAGAGGGAGATTGCCCTAAAATTGCAATAGTCTTGTGGGACAGGAACTGTTGGAAACTTGTGTAGGAGTGTAGGCATGTTGTGATGATGAAGCAGCCACACGCCGTCCTGCAACTTTCTCAAAGAATACTTTCAGTGGAGGGAAAGTGCGTTAGATACAAGTGGGGTGATTTCGAAGGTGATAATGTGCACTTTTAGTTTTTCTGACATGGAAAAATTGTGTGATTTCAGTGTCGTAATGGATGAGCAGGTGCAGGACCTGGTGTCTGCCCTGGAGCACACCTTGGAACAAAGTAAGCTCGGGAAGCTGAGGGAAGAAATAGTTCAGAGCCCACTTCATCAGCGGTGGCAGGTTCGCCGTCAAAGAGGCCGCAAGCTTCGTTGCAAATCCTCGGACCGTCCTGAAGAATGACGCCATTTGATCGAAGCATCAGAGTCCAGTTTAGACGTAACATCTCCAAACTCCTGGCGGAACTCTCAGCCTACTTTGGCAACGTCGGCGTCCAACTGCAGCAACTCTGATAACCAGTGGCACTCCCGAGTGATCCGCCCGATCAGGACCAGGCAGCCCTTCTGGCCTGAGTCAGACTCTTTATCTGAAAATAATCTAGGACGACCACTCAAGAGGAAGAGTAAGATTAAGCGTGTGACCCCAAATGTTCGAGTCAGATTGCAGCAAAAGCTAAATGTTTCTGCTATAGAAAGGAAACTGAGGCCCAGGTCGTCTAGGATACAGCGTCTCTCAAGATTGAAGAAAAGCTCCAGCGCTTGGATCAGACAAGACAGGAAGGTTGATGAGAAAGCAGTGCTGGAATAGAGAGAACACGCTGGAACATCAAGATGCTGCAGAGGAGAAAATGTCTGATGGGTAAGAATTATTAAACTCACAAAGCTATGTTGCATTGTAAAAATACTTTATAATAACTTGTTCTTAACCTTTTTGTATTTGTATGTGTTAAACATAAAATTCCACACATGAGATTGGAGACTATACACTAGGTGTTTAAAAATAAGTAATCAGCACAAAATACACTCTTGGCTGTTAAATGCAAAGTTAGCAAGGAAGCAAAACAAACATGAGCACTAAAGTAAGAAATAAGCACTTAAACAAGGTGAGTCCATATAGCATCCAGTCACTTGTCAATATTCACCCTGTCCTTAACTAAATCCCCTCAAAAAATGCATCACAATCATGCCGTTTCATTCTAAAGTATTGAGTTGACATTAAAAATGAATGAAGGAGTCTCTTTATCCTCGTCTCCTTCGGCAGAAAGGATCACCAGGGAGAGATCTTTGGTAGTGATGCCTCCAGGCATCTGCCATCTCATTATTTCCTTTCCAGAAATATTGTCACAAATAAATATGTGACTTGGTAGCTATTGATTTGTTTTGAAATGAAGTCCTTTTGCAGGTTGCGTAATTAAAGCTGTGCCTGTGCCAGAGGCCCAGGATGCACTCTGTCGTATGCC
This sequence comes from Nerophis ophidion, assembly GCF_033978795.1. Taxonomy (NCBI): domain Eukaryota; kingdom Metazoa; phylum Chordata; class Actinopteri; order Syngnathiformes; family Syngnathidae; genus Nerophis; species Nerophis ophidion. The sequence goes on from NC_084613.1 coordinate 45,609,754, forward strand.
TCCTGTTTAGTCAAGCCAAATGGCAGCAGTGATGTACATGTTCCAACAAGAGAGTCAACTTTCTTGTAACATTATCAATCCACACCTAACAGCCTGTTTTTAATTGCTACTATAAAGATGTAAATGTTTATCCAATGCAGATCATTTTAATGTACAAATTAGGAGGGGTGTCACTATCCAATATTTTGTATTTTAGTGAAGTCATTTGCAAAAGGTAATCATGGTAGGCTACTGGTTACCAGGAGCTAGCAGCTACACAACAGCTAAGCACACAATAACACACAAGCGAGACATACATAACTTTCCTTAGTTGTAAAATATTGCAGTCTAAAGACAATTTGTCAATATAAGCAATTAGCAAACAGATTTAGTTACATAGTAACAAAAGGTTTCAAGGCAGAAAGTATCCACCCACAGACATGTCTGGATCATTCAATTTACTGCGTCATGACTCGAACTTGACTTAATGAATTGATGTAACCACTGTGTGTCGGAAACAATAAATTACCACCCATTTAAAATTTAAAGACAGTAAGTTTGTCCCAAAGTTACAGTTTTTAATACCTGCCATTGTTTTCTGAGAAATTTCACTTGATCAAGCCTTTTCTAACATTCAACACTACAAAACGAAAGTATGTATGATTCATGTTAATATCGGATTACTGTAGTCGGTATGGGCCAATACCCAAGGCTCCAATATCGGTATTGTATCGTAAAATAAAAAGTTGTATCGGGACACCCCTATTAATTAGTGCTGTTGATTGATAATGGTTTTAATCAGATTAATCACAGGGGACCAGTTGATTAATGTTTTATCAATCAACTGTTCGTGCGTGCTGGAGCCTATCCCAGCTGCATTCGGGCCAACACTGATAGACAACAGTCACACTCACATTCACACACTAGGATTATTCACAGTAAATTACCTGCTTTCATGATTTAAATTTACCTAAAAAACACCCCACAATTTAGACAGAAATGCAATTACATTGGCGAACTGTCATGCAAAAACATTTTACAAATATTTCATTTGAATGTGAATAATTTATTTACTCAACACTTACGAACAGTTTTATCTAAAGTCCGGTCTGGGTGCAGCACGAGCACCGATCCATGTGTGGAACCGTCAGTTTGCAGGTTCTTCCCACACGTGCTTTATAAAATGCTAAATAGGGCTTGCAAAATGGTGTTCAGTGTTGATAAATCATGGTGCATGTGTTAAATAATCATATTTGCATCATCTCCTCCCAGTATTGTGGGCCTTTTGATGATCATCATATATTTTGCATATTAATGAAAACGGAGACAAAAAATAGATTGCATGCCTTATTCTGCTCACTTAGGGGTGCAATCCAGCTTAGATCAGGTTTGTGTGTACTATGACATTTTTACATGTTTTAGTACATGCAAACCTTTAGTAAATCAGGCCCATAATGTTTGAAATACATTACAGCTTCCAGAGACGTTTTAGGCATTTTGAGTCATTTTGTGCTGTATAAAATTCTCTTATTTTTTTTTATTTGATTAGTAATGATGATGGATTAATTAAATAATAATGATAATATTAATTATTAAATGATTACTGTTGACAGTACTAGTATTCATGTTTTTAAACTACCATGGAATTATTAGTTGGAAAAAACAGTATATGATGAAAAAAAATACATTCTTAAATGTTACCGTGCATAGCTTTTGTTTGATAACATCATTATCATCTATAACATTTTAAGAGTGTTTTGTGGTAAGCAGTAATGGGACAAGGCACAGGGCTTTACATCTTGTGGTTTAGTTTGTGCTGACCTCCCTAGCCCCTAAACGGTACTTGTTTTCTTACTTTATGGAAAAATCAATAGCTGTCCTGACAGAAAACAGCTCCGGAGAAGAAATAAATGGGAACACCATCGCGAGCTGCCAATCATTTCTCACTTATACTACGCCAAAGCGCTTGATTGCTGCTCAGTAGACTGCCACACTGACGTGAGGGCGAGCAGTCCTAATTGGTATGTCCACGCGGAGGTGAACGATTTGGAAGAACGCTGGAAGCGATGAGGGGTTGACAGTGGTACAACAGCAGTATTTATAATCCTGCTGCGTACGCTCCATCTGATGCCATTGTGAAGATGTCTTTTCAAGCACTTGGATTTCGTTGGTCTGCGTTCATTCCATTAACCTTTGTTGTGTGCTCTCTTGAAACGTGCTTCTGTTCAAGGTCACATACTGAGCCGGAGCCTTCAGCCACCCAAGTGCAAGGGAAGCAGATGTTGGCATTTGGGCTCCTTCATTAGAGCGCGTTCAGCCTGCTGGGCCATGGGGCCACCTGGCACCCCGGCTGGCTCTGCGAGTAGGCCTCACCTGTGGGTTAGACGCCACATGACGCTGGTGGTGGCTTCCATCCTGCCACCAGGAAGGAGCACAACAATGCAGCTTTGCTCGCCCATTCTCGCTCTCGCTGGGTAATTTGTGTTTTGAAACTCCGCAAGGAGTTTTAGGAAAAGCTGCGTGCCATTTGCCCAAGTTAATTTTCATAAATCTCTGAGTCTAATCCAATTACTGCAGCTCAGGGAAAGACGGATAACCTTATAATCAGACACCCATAGAAGGGCGCATGGATTTGGGTTTCCATGGCTTGTTTGAAGAGCCCATAGATCCATTGTTATCAGCGTTGTGTTCCCTTCCGTCTGTGTCTCCACTTTATTCCTCAGCAAAATGAGCCCAGCTCAATAAATGGTGGCTAGCCTGTAATCTCTGTGCAAACTGGTCGGCCTCTCCCAGGAGCTGGGGATTATATCCTAATGATTAGTGCTCATCTGGATACTGTGTTTTGCTTCACTTCTTTGCCTTGTACCGAGACAATAGGGCCATGGGGGGTTAAATTCAGCACCAAAACACTGGGATGTATTTTCTTCTTTGCCCTTGCCATTATTTCTTTGTGGACTTTCATAGCTAATGAAGACACATGTGTGTATATCCGGTATAATCCGCAACAGTGGGTACAGCACAGGATTTGTGATATCTTTTGACTTCGCTATAAAATGAAGCCCAAGTTATCTATAAATGTCAGTCCCATTTATAACAAAGGTCAACAAACAAGAGTTAAGGTCTTTCTTTTGCGGCCTATGGAAATTGCTGCGAGCGTGAATTACTCATGTAATCAATGAGTCGGCACTAGATAGAGGCAATCTCATGTGGCCCTTTAGGTGACGTCACATTACGCTTTTTAATATGGATAAATACTTATTATGTGCCCGTTTTAAAGGTTACAATTGATGAAGAGGAGTTTCCAAAATTGAATACATTCATTTTTGTCCTCAAATTCTATACACAATACCCCATTATGACAATTTGAAATTTTTATTTTTATTATTGAAACATTTTATTTAATGTAAAAAAACTATAAAACAAATGTCACATGTGTATTAGTATTCACAACCTTGTTCAATACTTTGTTGATGCACCTCGGGCACTAAATACAGCCTCAAGTGTTTTGGAATACAATGTTATAAGTTTTGCGCAGTTTCACCCATTCCTCTTTGCAGCACCTCTCAAGTTCCATCACGTTGGATGAGCAGTGTTGGCTTTCATCCTGGATGTCTCTGTACATTTCTGCATTCATCTTGGTCTAGTCAGAGAGGTGACCAAGACCCAGATGAGCACTGTCAGAGCTACAGCATTCCTCTGTTGAGAGAAGAGAACTTTCCAGAAGCACAACCATCTCTGCAGCAATCCACCAATTAAGCCTGTATGATATAGTGGCCAGATGGAAGCCATTTCTTGTTTAAAAAGTTGGTCTGATGAGACAAAGATTGAACTCTTTGGCGTGAATGCCAGGCGTCATGTTTGGAGGAAACCAGGCACCACCCATCAGCAGGCCAATACCAGCCCTCCAGTGAAGCATGGTGGTGGCAGCGTCATGTTGCCGGGATGTTTTTTAGCAACAGGAACTGGGAGACTAGTCAGGATAGAGAGAAAGATGAATGCATTAATGTACAGAGACATCATTGATGAAAACCAACACTCTTTATCAAACCTGAGAGGTGCTGGAAAAATGAATAGGCGAAACTGCCCAGAGATAGATAGATTAGATTAGATTAGATTAGATAGTACTTTATTTATTCCTTCAAGAGAGTTCCTTCAGGAAAATTACAATGTTCAGCACAATCCCATTTAAGCTCAGACAAAACATTACAGGGAGACAGAACAGGATCGCTGACGGGTCTGCCGGCTTCCAGGGCCCTTACAAAAAAGGTGAGATACAGGTAAACAAGTGGGGGGATGGGAGAAAAAAACAGAAGATTAAAATAAGATCAAATAAAATAAAAACATCGGTCTAAGACTGGGCCCTGGAGAGGGGTCCAGACTGAGGCCAAGGGAAAAAAACAACAACAACTCATAGCCATAGTACACATCCCTCTTACATGTGTGTAAGACGGAAACATCAAACATCAAAGAACACAAAGGACATTAAAGACATTAAAGCAGCGGATACAACCAGACACGTCTACATACAGTTATGAATAAAAAGTAAAAGAAACATATACACTGTGGTGGCCTATGTGGGGGTCCATTCTTGTTACATCAGTATTCAAAAAGACTTGAGGCTGATTTTTTTAAACTTTTTTATTTTTAATTCATTTTAAATTGTTTTAAAAAACACTTTTCACATTTTCATTATGGAGTACTGTCCATATAATTTGAATTTGAATTAAATTATTCCATTTTGAAATAAGGCTGTAACAAAGCAATGTGGAAAAAGTGAAGTGCTGTATAAAACCAGTGGCCATTGGTATTACTAGAATGCATTGTACTAACCATTCTTACTAAAAGTGTCATATTACCAACAAAAGTATCAATTATTTGAATTTACATAACTAAAAAACGACACCACTTTAACCATTAAATCCTGTCCGTACAAAATAACAAATCACAGATGCATGAAAACACGGCTTCACGGTGGAAGAGGGGTTAGTGTGTCTGCCTCACAATACGAAGGTCCTGCAGTCCTGGGTTCAAATCCAGGCTCTGGATCTTTCTGTGTGGAGTTTGCATGTTCTCCCCGTGAATGCGTGGGTTCCCTCCGGGTACTCCGGCTTCCTCCCACTTCCAAAGACATGCACCTGGGGATAGGTTGATTGGCAACACTAAATTGGCCCTAGAGTGTGAATGTGAGTCTGAGTGTTGTCTGTCTATCTGTGTTGGCCCTGCGATGAGGTGGCGACTTGTCCAGGGTGTACCCCGCCTTCCGCCCGATTGTAGCTGAGATAGGCGCCAGCGCCCCCCGCGACCCCGAAAGGGAATAAGCGGTAGAAAATGGATGGATGGATAGATGCATGAAAACAGTGAAAAGTGATCATTTTAATGACAACAAGGCACGCTGGGAAACGTTTTCTTTTCAGACACATGCTCAGACTTGCCACCTTTTCTGGATTGTGCGAAAGACTCCCGTAAATTGCATAACAATTTTACCTTTTACCCAGATGCTCAAAGGATGAAGATGGGATGGTCGATCAACAGTCACTTAATGGGGATGGGAGGTTTCATTAAGCCTATGTGCTTTGAAATTTGGTGTCCTGTCACCAGCCGCTGGACTAGATCTGACCAATCTAAGTCTATGAGCATGAACTGAGGAAGCCTACTCGGATGAGCTGCGAAACATTCTAAGACAAACCAAACAGTCCTGTTACGATCGATTGATTGCCCTGGGATGACACTGACCTGGATGAATGAGAACAGTTAGAGACATCTCTGGAATGGGTTGTTGGGCAAGACCCGAATTGCTTGGCTAGGCCTGACATGGTCCAGATTCCCCTGAAGAGCCCTGCATCCATTCACATCTGCTTTTTCTGGTAAGCGAGGAGAAGATACATGGCCATCTGGCCAGGAGGATGCACAAGGATTTCTGATCGTATTGCTGCTGTGGGCAGCAATCAGCACATATATTCTCTGGTGGTAGTAAGGTCAGCGATGGTAAACAACGTGCAAGTGCAGTAAGGAATACCTGAAGTGCAATTGCACTTTTGGGAAGAAAATGCCCTTCAAGCTCCTTTACCATCCATTTGCTGTATCACTAGCATACCAGATTTCCCATGACCTTGAAGTGTCTGGAGTTCACAGCAAGTTGGCTGAGGTGTGAGTTTGGCAGAGACACCATGGGTTGCAGGGTCGCCCTGAGCTGCGGCGACAAGCTGCGGCGGCGGGACGGTCCAGGCGACGTAGCAGATGTTGGCCAGTTGCAGTAATGTGGTAGCAGCCGCTCCATGTGTGGGGGTACAGACAGAGGGAGGGGCAGGCCTGGGGAATGAGTTTCACTCTCCTGTCATCCTCCACAACGGCAGCCCGATTAGATTGGAGCTGACAGCGTAGGATATTCAATTAGATTGTGCATGTCACTCGGTGGCTCGGATCAGAGGCGCTTCTTGTGCCTTTGTGTTTTCTATCCCAGCAAAGGGAGCACATGGCACACTGTCTTTTTGTGCCACTTCCGTTTATGTCGACCTCTAGCTGCGGACTACTTCTTTAATTTTATTATCGATCGCTTCATATTAAATATTGACATGGCAGGGCACAATGTACATTTTTGTTTCATATTGTTCCCTTTTCAGCTGCCGTGCCATTGTTTGACCTAAAAATTCATTCAGCTCAAAATGAGGGATTTAAGAATAATTCACTGTCCTGTAATGTAACTGATGAAACATGTCTGTGTCCCTGTGGGATGTTTTTGCTCTTCTCTTTGCAGTGAAAGCAGCAGTAACTGCAGCGCTGACCCTGGCCTTTTCACCATTGATGAAGTGAGGCAAGGTATTAACATCAATGTTAACTTCTTTTCTGATATTTGGGTCATTCCAATCAACTGACAGACTGTCAAATTTGAACTCAACTTTGCTCAGCTGAAGCCCCCGGCCCCAAAGAAGGCAGTTTTGCTCCAATGGGCTGTTTGCTGGCCAACCAGGCGACTCTAATAAGACGTTGTCATGTCGTGTTAATGAGCGCTGAAGCCTTTGCTAATCTCATTAGCCGTGGTGGGGCCAGTCGGCCTCTGATTTAACAGTTGTCACTACACCTTGACTATGAGAGGCATGCTGCCTGTTCTCGCTCTGCTGACTGACAGGTCCGAGAGGAGCCTCCTGTCTTGGGACTAAACTAGTGCTGTCTACTTATTGGGGTAATTAACTCACAAATGCACTCATTGCTGTTGTACTTACAAACATGCAGGGTCAAACGCAGCACCTTCCCTAACACGTAGTCAATGAAAAGTCAGTAGGGAAATGGATTGTATAAAAATCTTTGTTTTTCCCCATCATAAGGTGCTTTGAACAAAATAAAGAGTACCCTATTTTTCTCGGACTATAGAATGCACCTGTATATAAGTCACACCCATTACATTTTCCAATAATTTTTTTCCCCCCAAATATTAGCTGCACCTAACTATAGGCCGCAGATACATTGTGAAATGAGTTATTTACACAGAAAGATTTTGTAAATGTTTTTCCAAACGTTGTCTGTAACATGGCAGTAAAACAGCTGATCAAACAAAACTGCGGAAACTTGCCCTCCAAGTAGCTAAACCGAGACAAACACTCCACAGTGATGTTTTGGTTAATTTTTGAAATTATAACAATGCAGAAGGAATGCAATTATATGTTAAAATACCAACACAGACACTGGTAAACATGTTAGCCTACGAGCTAATGCTAATGACACTTGTTTACATTATGATAGCACATACCAATATGTATGAAAACACTTCTACAGATATCACACTTGGGACAATTTAGTAAGCGTGAATTGTTTCATATTGTAAAATCTACAAACGTTGCTTGTAGTGATGAATGAAGAAGCCATACTAGTAGAAATGCTATGGACGACAAGAAGACGAAACAACACTTGTACTTCCGGTTGTAAGCACTGCACAGAAGGAAATACTGTACATATTCCCCCCGCAGCACCTGCCATGAGCAAATTTGTCCAAAAGATGGTGCAATAGCACAAAAAATAACACACTTTTTAAGTGTCTCAATAGATGGCGCAAAAGCACAAAAAATAACACACTTTTTCAGTGTCTGATAAAAACTATTTGAATTAGATGGATTCAGAACATTGTGGCCATTAGCGAAGAAAAATCCATAAATTAGTCGTTTTATAAGCTGCAGGGTTCAAAGCAGAGGAACATGTAGCGTCTTATAGTCCAGAATCTACGGTAGTTATCCATCCATCCATCCATTTTCTACTGCTTATTCCCTTTGGGGTCGCGGGGTGCGCTGGTGCCTATCTCAGCTACAATCGGGCGGAAGGCGGCGTACACTCTGGACAAGTCGCTACCTCAGTTATATCAATTATAAATCAAACATATTAGAGTTTGGGGTTTGATGTCGCATATATGCAACATCAGTAGCAGCAGCAATCCTTTGGTAGCAGCAACATGGTTTTCCTTGTGCGTGTGTACTGCAGGTGATGATGAGCAGAGCGACTGCTTCTTTTAGGGTGGCTGGCAATAGGATCCATCATGGCCAGCTTGTTGCCCACCTGGGACACAGACAGTCAGAACTCCAAAGATGACAGCCGACTCTCTCCTACCTCTCTGCCGTCTCTGGGAGGTTGTGCTTTATTTTGTCTTTTTGGGAAGACTTGGTGAAAAGAGATGCAAATATCGTCCTTCTTTAAAGATCTGGTATAGACCAGTGGTCTCAAGCTAAATTTACCTGGAGACCACTGGAGGTAGAGTCTGGGTGTGGCTGGCCGCGCAGAGTATTTATTTCAGAATCATGAATTAACCATGTGACTAAAGTGAACTAAATTGCACTAAACTACTTCTACCAGCAGCTATAGTGATCCTCGGCTATCGCAAGCCTTAAGTCATTATAAATGTAAACACATATTTACTGTATGTTGACACTGTTGACTTCCTCAAGAAAAGGTCAGAGACACTTTTGCTTGCTTACAGGAAGTTGCTTTTTGAGTTTCCCAATGTGTGTTTTCATATTTATGTCTGGACCGTCATTGTGGTTTGTGTTTTTTCTCATGTAATTCAAGTTTGCCATTATATTTTTAATTATTAGCTGCCCAGACCACAAAATACACTAAATTAGCAAGTTAAAAAGAGTAACTACTTAACTTGGGCCTGTGCGGTGCAAGTTTGAGACCACTTGTCTCGATGGCTAAATCTAGTCTTTTCCCTTTCATGCAGGCTATTGTTCACGTTTAAAATGTTCACCGCGCCCTGCTGCTTCCTACTTCAGGACCAACAGTAGGAGGTTCTCCATCAAGATGTGTATTTGTGATGTTCCTAGGTTTTCATATGTTTTTACTTTTAAAATACACAATTTGACTTGTTTTTTGGAGGGAAATGCTATGCCAGATTTTGTGGAGCGACTGAGACACAAATCTCATGACCACCATTACAGAGTGTAAGTGAGAGTGACCATCACTTTTTGTAAACTCGAGTTAATTTTTGTGATCATTAACATATTTTTATTTTGTCCTATTAGCTTTTCTTCAGTCAGACACCAAGGCCAGGTATGTTTCATTCAAGCTATGTTCCACTCTTTTTTGGACCATTTTACCCCTCGCCATCTTGAGCCGCCTCCCACATAGTGTGACCATTGACAATACATTACAATCCTCTTAAGGGTCTATCGGAGAACCAATTCCGCCTTTTTCCAATGGTGCTCGATTTATTGATGAACCCATTGGTGGCACACTCACTTAATTGAATCAGTTACAGAGTCCAGGTCACTGTTAATTAGAGAAACAAACATTATGTTCACACTTTGAGTTTGTTTGTGTGTGTGAGACATTTGACATTACATCTAGCAAAGTATACCTAGATTAACTGCACATGATAAACCAGGGGTGCCCACACTCTTTTCAAATGACCAAGTCGAGGTGATCTACTTCATCTTCATTTTTTTAATGTATGTGTGTGTATGTATATATATATATATATATATATATATATATATATATATATATATATATATATATATATATATATCAATCAATCAATCAAGGTTTACTTATATAGCCCTAAATCACTAGTGTCTCAAAGGGCTGCACAAACCACTACGACATCCTCGGTAGGCCCACATAAGGGCAAGGAAAACTCACACCCAGTGGGACGTCGGTGACAATGATGACTACATATACATATATATATGTATATGTATGTATGTATATATATATATATATATATATATATATATATATATATATATATATATATATATATATATATACACATATATATATATATATATATGTATATATATATATATATATATATACATATATATATATATATATATACATATATATATATATATATATATATATATATATATATATATATATATATATATATATATATATATATATATATATATATATATATATATATATAGGTGCTGTTCATATTATTACAATATCATGAAAAAGTTGATTTATTTCAGTAATTATATTCAGAACGTGAAACTTACATATTATATCAATTCATTACACACGTAGTGATATATTTGAAATGTTTATTTCTTTAAATTTTGATGATTAGTACTGATAATTACTAAAAAATCCCAAATTCAGTATCTCAGAAAATTAGAATATTATTTACGACTAGTACCAAAAAATATTTTTTAGAAATGTGGGCCAACTGAAAAGTATGAACATGGAAAGTTTCAGCATGTACGGCAATCAATACTTAGTTGCAGCTCCTTTTGCCTGAATTGCTGCAGCAATACGGCGTGGCATGGAGTCGACCAGTCTGTTGCACTCCTCAGGTGTTATGAGAACCCAGGTTGCTTTAATAGTGGCCTTCAGCTCTTCAGCATTGTTGGGTCTGGCATCTCGCATCTTCCGCTTCACAATACCCCATAGGTTTTTTATGGGGTTAAGGTCAGGTTAGTTTGCAGGCCAATCAAGAACAGGGATACCATGGTCCTTAAACCAGGTACTGGTAGATTTGGCATTGTGTGCAGGTGCCAAGTCATGTTGGAAAATGAAATCTTCACCTCTATAAAATTAGTTCGCGGCAGGCAGCATAAAGTGTTCTAAAACTTCCTGGTAGACTGCTGCATTGACCCTAGACCTCAGGAAACACAGTGGACCAACACCAGCAGATGACATGGCACCCCAGACCATTACCGATTGTGGAAATTTGACACTGGACTTCAGGCAACGTGGATTCTGTGCCTCTCCTGTCTTCCTCCAGACTCTGGGACCTTGGTTTGCAAAGGAGATACAAAATTTACTTTCATCTGAAAACATAACTTTGGACCACTCAGCAGCAGTCCAGTCCTTTTTGTCTTGAGCCCAGGCGAGACGCTTTTGACGTTGTCTCTTATTCAAGAGTGGCTTTACACAAGGAATCCGACAGCTGAAGCCCATATCTTGCATACGTCGGTGCGTGGTGTTTCTTGAAGCACTGACTCCAGCTGCAGTCCACTCTTTTTGGATCACGCCTACATTTTTGAATCGGTTTTGTTTGACAATCCTCTCCTGATGAGAGTAAGATTGTTCTTTTTGCGTCTAGGGGCCACAGACAGTTTGTCAGACGTACTGCAAACACTGAATTCAAGCAATGAATCTTCACAGTGAAGACGGTGAAGCATAGTGATGCTAGCATCATGATATCGGGATGTTTCTCGTACTACGGTGTTGGTCCTATTTATTGTATACCAGGGATCATGGATCAGTCTGAGTACATCAGAATACTGGAAGAAGTCACATTGCCGTAGGCTGAAGAGGAAATGCCCTGAAGTGGGTGTTTCAGCAAGACAATGACCCCAAACACACCAGCAAGCGAGCACAATCATGGTTTTAGACAAACATAATTCCAGTAATGAAGTGGCCAGCACAATCCCCGAACCTTAATCCCATTGAAAACTTGTGGGCAGACATAAAAAAATGCTGTTCATGAGGCAAATTCACAACATGCAGAGTAATTGTGGAACGTAGTACAATTGGCCTGGGCTACAATACCCGGTGCCAGAAATTGGTCGACTCCATGTGCCACAAATGTGAAGCAGTTATCAGAAACCGTGATTTTGCAACTAAATATTAGTTAATGATTCTCAGGAAAGTTGAATTTGAAAGCCTTTCTTAGTTTCTACAGTACATTTGAGTTTTGTAAAGAAATACTGTAGGTCAGCACTATTTTTTTGTTTTATATTTATTGACTTTCTGTAAAATTTTATCAAATTAAATTACTTTTTCCAATGTTCTGGCTTTGAAATAGAATGTGCAGTGTCCCCCATGCATTTGTGTTCATTTAATACAATTTTTTTAAAGAATATTGAGGTACTGCTTTGCAAGCACACCTTTGGCATTCTCTCGATGAGCTTCAAGAGGTAGTCACCTGAAATGGTTTTCACTTCACAGGCGTGCTGGAAGCTCATCGAAAGAATGTCAAGGGTGTGCAAAGCAGTAATTAGAGCAATGGGTGGTTATTTTGAAGAAACTATAATATAAAACATGTTTTCAGTTATTTCACTTATTTTGTTAAGTACACAACTCCACTCGTGTTCATTCATAGTTTTGATGCCTTCACTGACAATCTACAATGTAAATAAATAGTCATGAAAATAAAGAAAACACATTGAAATAGAAGGTGTGTCCAAACCTTTGGCCTGTACTGTATATACATATATTTCTCTTAATTTAGTAATTTTGCACAAAAAATATTTTTGAACATTTCGTTTCCCCTGTATTCATATAAATCCAAAACATGTGCGTCTAATTAAATTCTGGTTGGAGTCAAATGTTGTAAATATACCATTGTGTATGTGTAAATTGTCAGTCATCAGGTCATATAATCCACACAGGTTAAATGGAAGCAACTCTGAAACATTTTAAATAAGATTTTAGTTGGCTTCATTCAACCTTTGTGGATAGTATAAGACTTCTATCACACAAATGAAAACATGCTAAAAGAAAAATTAGGTCGACAAGCCCTGCAAGGTGACCCTTTTTTTTTTCAGGGAGTTGGCAACCCTGCTTTTCATCCTTGTTCTGGAAGTCTCTGCCCAGTCAAGCCATTGCCTAGAACCCATAGGGCGTCACTGACGACACTGACTTAACCTGTGGAAAATAAATATTTTTAACATGTGACATGTGTTGGCCTTTTTAATTCATTCAACATATTTGGGCATATATGTTGTTTTAAAAATGTAAAAAAAATGCAATCTTGTCACTTCTATAGCGCGTGTTTATTTTTATAGTTGAAGATGGATGTGCCTATGGGTGTTCTCATTCATCAGGTTATTGTTATTCTCATGGCATTCAACTGATCAGAAGACGTTTGCCCTCTCATCCGAGTAGTTTTCATCAGTTCATGCTCATAAACTTGGCTTGGACAAATCAAGTCTGAGCGCTTGATGCCAAGGTCCTCAATATTTATCCTCTAAAATTAGAAGGGGCGTATGGACAGAAAGGAATGCTTCTTTTCTTTTGTGATGTAAAAAAAGAATGTGTCCATCAACACATGCTAACAATAGAATTGAATAATTCATACACTGTGTTGACTCTTAATGTATTGTTTCATACACTAAATCGAATCATATTGAGTCGTTCACACTAAATTAAATCGCATTGAATTGTTATGTTCTCTAAATGAATAATTTTTAAATGGCATCGTAACCCATGTTTCGCCATGCAAATCAAATTTTCCATCCATTTACATTTCTAATACCGGTAAGTTCCCTTTAAGGATTAAAAGGACACAAGTTTTACATTGTAAATTGTAATAGCCGGACGTTAACACTTGGATGCACAGACTCTTTAATATAGTTTTCAAGGTTAGTCTTCCCAAATAGAATATGTTGAATGTTGACATAGGAGTAATGTGGATTTGAGTGCAAATCTCAGACTTCACACTGGAAACAAAATTGGTCGGTCGAGAATGTTCGTAAAAGCATCACATGGCTCCCAGCAGTGACGTGCAGTCAGGGGAGGCAGGTGAGGCGGGATCTCACCTGCCATCATGGAAAGAAAAAAATGTAAAAAGAAAAAAAAATAATTACACTGTAATATGTATTCAGTGATTATACTATAGAGTTATTTTCCATTTAACTTCACCAGTTTTAAATTATTTTTTATTCAAAATTGCTTAATTTTCACATTTGCCGTTCAAATACTGAGAATTACTTGCGGTGAGTCACAGCCAGCTGAGCCTCCCCGTGGATTGCGCAATGACTTGGCTAACTGCTGGCTGCTGTGCAGTGAGACCGTATTGCTATATGAAATATATTATAGATTTCCATAGTTTAGTTAGCTGAGGTATATAATGTACAGTGTATTTTGTCAACAACTGTATGTGTGTAACGTATTTCTTGTGCTGGGCAATCACAAAACGGCTGCGAAGACGCACAATGTGAGGCTCCTGTTCTCCGGCCTCCTGGTAGTAGAGGGCGCTAGTGATCCCAGAGATCATTCGTGCACTATTCGGCTAGGCCGAAGCCGGTATGTTTTAAAGTTGTTGTTTGCCTGCATATCGTAAAAACAACCGTCCAACATTTTACAACGAATTGTAAACTTATAGGTGCCGACCATCAGGGCCGAGTTGCCACGAAAGAATGTGTTGATGTTGATATATTAAGCCGAGTTGGTAAGTGAATTTGTTTACTAATAGTAGCTACTAGCCGTACCCATGTATTTTCTATGGGTTGTTAGCATCTGGTTTTAATCCCATTTCCTCCAATGTTTCTGATCTGATTGAATTTATATTTATGTCGAGTCTTTTTTTTGGGTACTTACATATGGTGACTGAGTATTGTGGCGTTTTAAGGCCTTCTGCATTTTTTATGCTACAGTAAAGACAATGAATGAACACGGCCGCTGGAGCGTAGTTACACATGTGTTACACCTGTCATAGTGACAACACTGTGTACTGTCGTGTTTGTTATTTTGTACATACATTTAATATTGTTAATATTAGCAGTATTATCGCTAATAATGATAAGAATAAGTATAATTCATTTATACTATACTATGCTAGCTAAAGTACCTGCTACATTAAGTTAAAGTACCAATGATTGTCACACACACACTAGGTGTGGTGAAAGTTGTCCTCTGCATTTGACCCATCCCCTTGTTCACCCCCTAGGAGGTGAGGGGAGCAGTGAGCAGCAGCAGCCGGGAATCATTTTTGGTGATTTAACCCCCAATTCCAATGCTGGTATGAGCTTTTAAACATAACCCGTTAACTGCTGCCAATCAAATGGTGAATAAGGTACTCTATAGGGTTCATATGTTTATAAATCTGACTGTGATGAAGTCAGTGCCTCACCAGCCATAAACCTCACCGCACGTCACTGGCTCCCAGTCATACCAAGATAATGTTGCATGTGTGTGTGGTTTACTGAGAAACTGTTAGACTCCTGATTGTCTAGTTTCCACATTGTCTGTTTATAGTGCATTCTTAATTTTGTTTCACACACACACCCTCACTGTATCGGGATATTTCCCCAGGCACCCCTTGAAGAGGAGCAAATACACGACTGCTATGAAAAGCCCCCGACTTCTTAGGGCGTTCTTTTCCAAACAGACTCTTTCTTCTCCACCTGAAAGGTTCCTTCAGATTGCAGTTTGAGGCATTGTGAATACTAATTTCTCTCTATTAAAAAAAGCCCTCATATCCCTGCCATGCTCTCATTTGAATGGCAGACTCAGGGGAGACCTCTTAATTCCTTTATAGTGCGATTCAAGACCCTTCACTTCAAAAAGTATAAATCATACTCCCAAATGAACCAGGGAAAGGGAGGGATTGACGAGAGGGGCTTCTGATGTGTCCCGTCGGACTTGCTGGCTGAATTTCTCTCCCTAAACTGCACAAATCCACTCTCCAGTGAGGTGGCTTCCTCCAGCCTCTCGACCTATCTGTGTAACAATACTGTGGCCAATGCCCACTCTAAACAAACTTCAAATGACCTCCCTTTTCACTTTTTCATTTCTTTTTCGCATCTTACCCACATGATGGATTTCTAACCCCGGAGGCCTGAGTGGAAAGTGTTTACCCTGCGGGCCCGAGTGTGCGAATGAATCTTGTACTGCAACCACGCTGAAATGACATATTAATAAAAGCTGTCATCTCCTGTTTGGCGCCGGGTGACGACGACAATGGAAGATTTGATGTTAAGCGAGGAAGGTGGAGATGAGCTTGCTTGCCGCTTATCCTCGTCTCAGAGTGCAGCTCGCCCCGAAATACTGTTAGGCTGCACGCGCCTTAAAGTGCCTTAGAAGCCTTCTCTCTATTGAGTTATTTATTTCTAAATGACACTCGCGCTGTGAGATAAATCATAGTCTCAAGCCACTCCCTTAACCGTTTTCATTTTAATTGTGAGATCTCTGTGTCAGCAGTTAGTATATTGGTGTGAGTGGCCTATTGATTATTGATTTGCAGCTATTGATTATGTTCCCTGGAGACCCTAATCCTTTCTGATTCATTTGAATAGCTCTATTAATCTTGAGATCCTGCTTGCACCTGGAGCGCAGTGTTCCATGATGAAAATAGATAGCCATTTTCTAACCGCCACACCTCGCTCCTCTTTTGCTCTATTCTTTTTAATTGATATATTTGCTTTTGGATGTGGCTGCCAAAATTGCAATTGACCTACTGTCACTGATCTTTTAGTCAGCACCCTCGGGGACTAAGTCCCCTTTTAGAAGTGTCTGATATGACCCGAAAAAACCCATCTTGCACACTTTTTACTCTGTGTCCTTATGTCTTTGATATAATTTAGTAGTTGTTCAGTTTCTTTCTGCTACTTGTTCTTTCCTTCAGTCACCACCGGTCATTGTCCCTAAATGGCAAATAAACACTACACAAATAAATACAGTAAAGCGCAGCAATTTGCCGGGTTTACATTTCAAGTAAAAATGGCCTATTATTGACACCCTAGTAAAACCTAGATTAGCTGTGGCATTAAGGTGCTACTGTGGCTCGCTCTTCCCCCTTCACACTCCCCTGCGTAACCTGACGACGTCCTCCTCTGATTTTGGATCAACATTTGCAATTCAATCAAATTCAGAATCAGAATCAGACATACTTTATTAATCCCTGAGAGGAAATTAACATTTTCAGCACAATCCCATTCAAGATCAGACAAACATTACAGGGAGACAGAACAGGATCGCTGACGGGTCTGCCAACTTCCGGCGCCCCTTACAAAAACGGTGCGATACAGGTAAACAAGTGGGGTGAATGGGAGAAAAAAATTAAAGATTAAAATAAAATAAAATAATATAAAATTAAATTTTAAAAAAATCAGTCTAAGCCTGGGCCCCTGGAGACATACTTGCCAACCCTCTCGGATTTTCCGGGAGACTCCCGAAATTCAGCGCCTTTCCCGAAAACCTCCCGGGACAAATTTTCTCCCGAAATTCAGACGGAGCTGGAGGCTACGCCCCCTCCAGCTCCATGCGGACTTGACTCAGCAATGTTGTAAGACTCTTAAACAGGACAATACTGCCATCTACTGTACATAAAATAGAATACTATGTAGAATATAATGTACTTTATTGATCCCTGGAAGAAATTCAGCACCACAGTTCGCTCACAATAAACATTGATAATAATAAATAATATAATATATATAATATATAAATAATATAAATATATTCATTTAAGTGCAGTCAAGGAACATATGCATTATACTGTTTATACAGTCTGGTGGCTGTCGGTATGAAGGACCTCCTGTGTTGTTCCGTATTACATTTTGGTAGTCTGAGCCTTCCACTGAACGTGCTCATTCTCTCCGTAAGGTCCGAGTGTAATGGGTGGGAGGTATTGTCCATAATGGCTAGGAGTTTTGCTAGACTTCTTCTCTCTGACACCACCGCCAGAGAGTCTAGCTGTGCATGCATATGGTTAGAAACATAGTGACAGAGAATATGGACAATTCAACCCTTAACTCAACAATGAGTAGATGAGTGTTATTTGTGTGTATATGTGTAAATAAAAAAACACTGAAATTCAAGTATTTCTGTATATATAAATATATATATATATATATATATATATATATATATATATATAAAATAAAATAAATATATAGATATAGCTAGAATTAACTGAAAGTCAAATATTTCTTATATATATGTATATATATATATATATATATATATATATATATATATATATATATATATATATATATATATATATATATATGAAATACTTGACTCTTAACCACAACCCCACCAAGCCCCCACCTCCCGAAATTGGAGCTCTCAAGGTTGGCGAGTATGTCTAGAGAGGGGGTCCAGACTGAGGCCAAGGGAAAAAAAAGAACTCATAGCTTTTGAGTGTATATATAAGTGACCAAAAACACTTAATTGTTTGTTCACAATGACCAATTTAAATGCGTAAAGCACAATGCAGAAATGGACTACTTACTTAATATTTCCCTTTCACACATATTGAACATATTTTAGACTAGAGAATGTGTAATGACTGACTACTACGGTTGGGAAATGATAAGATTTTTCTGGTTGCGATTCCACTTTCCATTCTGTCCAATGATTTGGTTTCCTAACGGTTCTCTTATTTATTGTTATTTGGAAAAAAAGAAAACAAAAACGGGGATTACAATCAATTGTGTTTATTCTAAAGCTAACATGAGTACACAAAGCAGTCGGTGAAGTCTTAACAGGCACATAGCAAAGGAAAAATAAGTATTCTTCTGTAAAATTAAAAAAATAAAACAAGTGGAAATTACCATATTTTCTTGAATTGCCGCTGGGGCGCTAATTAATTTAAAACCTCTTCTCACTCCTGCGCTTACCAAAGGTATGCAGTAAAAATTTGAGTGTGATGTAAGCTTGGACCTTAAATCCTACTGAATAGCTCTGAATCTTCTTCCCTTTATGCGATTTCAAATTACCGGTATTGAAATCAGCCTCCTCCATTTTGAAAATGATGACAGGGGAAGTGTTACTCTTGATGTCACGAGTTTGACCAGGCGGTAATACTAAGCATGCGCTAGTTATTTTGAAAAGCGAGTTTGACCCGGCAGTAATTCAAGGCAGGAGCATGCTATATGCCCTGCGGCAATTCAAGGAAATACTGTACTCAAGAATGTAAAATTAATATTAACGTGTTTCAAACTTTGACCTTTTTTTGGGAATCTCCCTAGAAAATATATTGGTGACAGTCAAAATGTTTGTTTAGATTTACATAATGAAATTATCATATGCATAACATGCAACACAAGATATTTCAAGCCTTCTTTTGATTTAGTTTTGATTGATATGGCCAACAGTTTATGAAAACCTTGAATTAAAAATCTCAGAAAATGGGGTTTTTCCAAAACTGTAAGTCATGATCATCAACATTATAACTACAAGCTTGGAATATGGTAAATGGGTTATACTTGGTACCTTCAAGGTACTCAAAGCGCTTTGACACTAATTCCACATTCACCCATTCACACACTGATGACGGGAGCTGCCATGCAAGGCCCAAACCACGACCCATCAGGAGCAAGGATGAAGTGTCTTGCTCAAAGACACAACGGATGTGACTAGGTTGGTAGAAGGTGAGGATTGAACCAGGAACCCTCAGGTTTCTAGCACGGCCACTCTCCCAACTGCGCCACGCTGTCCCTTTCACTTTGCATGTAATAAGGTTATATCACATATTAGTTATATCACATATTAGTTCCACATTTGAAGTTAAACTGCCAACATGAATGGACTTTTACACAATATTCTAATTTTAGGAGTTTCGTCTGTATAATTAATATGAGTGTGGTTGCAGAAAAACATGCAACTTTTCTCCGACTACGACTGAATATTCACTTTGTGAGAATCACTAGCACTGTGGAAAATTGGTGCAAGATTTAAACCACAAACCTTGTCATTGTTTGTACACTTCCCTGCTGCCATGAAAGGAGATTTAATAGCGCCGGGTGGCAGACATGAAATGGAGCCAGTACACACTGCCCACCTCAGAGCCAGTACAAATCTGTCTCTTGTCTTGCTCATCTAAATGAGAAGGCATTCATTTAAATTTAACAAGTACTAGTGCTAACATGATAAGCACTGAGTTAGTATCTGTTGTATTCACGGCAGATGACTTGGTAGCGCTACTGCTGGGATGAGGTTGATGCGGTTCAAAAACGCGACATTCATTTATAGTTGTTGCATGCTGTATGTCCAAATGTTTCAGCATATTGCTCGGGTGTCGTGCTGTTGCAATCATTTCTTGTAAACTGTAGTCACCTCCAGGGGCGCCGAAAAGGGGGGTAAAGGAGACGAATTCTAGGGGCCCATGATGGAGGGGGGCCCAGAGAGGCTCTAATAATGATGAAATTATATGAAATGATGTGGTGGGGGCCCTGTAAAGATTATTTTTATGGGGCCCAAAATCCCTAGCGGCGCCCCTGGTCACCTCTAGCGCGTTTCTTTCACCCGGGCGCCGCCAAGTTGCTTTCTGATGTCACGAAGCACGTTGCGTAACGGCGTCATTACCAACCACTGACAAAAATTGGCAAGCGATTCCAAGGAATTGATACACCGGTTTTCCCTTCCAAACCCAACTGACCACTAATAAATGATGATGAAAGATGATCAAAATGAGAATCGGAGTCAACGATTAAGCTTCTAACCTGGCTGTCAGGCTTGTGCTGCAACTGCGCCTCTTTTTTCATGGCGTCGCCTCCTTCACACAGCCATCTCTCCCTCTAAAGTGGCTAGCTGTGGCAGACGCTCAACAGAGAGCCGAGCAATACATCGAAACGAAATCAAAATCAAAATGAAGAACTTTAATCTGACATGAAAACTGCCTACTTTTTTTTTCCTGCAAATGGACAAGCGGGAGAAAATGGATGGATGGACGTCCTCTCAAGATACACTCCTGGTTGTGTAGTTACATGACTGTCCACCAGGTGTCACTAAGCGTGAAGACTGACAGAAGACCAGCAGAAGAAGTCGTCACGTCAAATGACATTATTGCAGCTAGTCTGCTACAGAGAAGTATCATGGAGGAAAACACAAACATTGCCGTCAGTACAACCTTGTACCAAAAAGGAATTTGGTTTCAGTTGCGTGCTGATACTTTGGCTTCAATCCAGATGACGTCGACCAATAAGTAACAAAGTATAAACTGCCGAAAAACCGTGTCTTTGTCCAACACATAAAATCTTTTCCAACATTTAAAGCCACATCATGTAAGAGCAGCGGTTCTCAAATGGGGGTACGCGTACCCTTGGCGGTACTTGAAGGTATGTGAGATTTTTTTTTAAATATTCTAAAAATAGCAACAATTTAACAATCCTTTATAACTATATTTATTGAATAATACTTCAACAAAATATGAATGTAAGTTCATAAACTGTGAAAAGAAATGCAACAATGCAATATTCAGTGTTGACAGCTAGATTATTTTGTGGACATGTTCCATAAATATTGATGTTAAAGATTTATTTTTTTGAAGAAGAAATGTTTCGAATTAAGTTCATGAATCCAGATGGATCTCTATTACAATCCCCAAAGAGGGCACTTTAAGTTGATGATTACTTCTATGCCTAGAAATCTTTATTTATAATTGAATCTCTTGTTTATTTTACGAGTTTTTAGTTATTTTTATATCTTTTTTTCCCAAATAGTTCAAGAAAGACCACTACAAATGAGCAATATTTTTCACTGTTATACAATTTAATAAATCAGAGACTGATGACATTTTACTTCTTTATCTCTTTTTTTTTCAACCAAAAATGCTGTGCTCTGATTAGGGGGTACTTAAATTTAAAAAATGTTCACAGGGGGTACATCACTGAAAAAAAGGTTGAGAACCACTGTGTTAGAGAATATGAACAATGCATGTCACGACAAAAAGAGAGACTCGGACTACTTATAAGCTCCCAACAACATGTGCTGTCATAAAGCAGATGTCCTGAACGGTATCATTTAAAAAAATGCCACTTGTTATGGAAAGCATTGTAGGAATAATTTAACGTAAAAAATACTTTTTTCATCAGGTGGAATGTATTCTATATTTCTACACACCAATAAAACATTTTTTATCTTGCAAACAATTATTTCGCTTTTTTGTATCCTTTTTGAGAATTAAAAAAAATATATGTATTTTTCCAAAACATTGTCATTCTAGCTGATGCATTTTTAATCCCATTGTTTCAATAAATCCCCCTTAATTGTTTATCCTTGCATGCTCCCTGTTTCAAAAGTATAAAAATATTGAGGAAACAAAACTTGAGTTAAGACTAGAGTAATTGCGCATGAAACAAATTTGGAGTATAAAGGTTCAATATATTGTACTTTAGATTTTTGCCATAATTGCTGAGTCCTATGGATAAAAGTGAATTGTGAATTATATTGTGGAGAGACGGAGCCAGCATTCCAGCGACAGCGAGGCAGGGCACACCGTAGCCTGCTTCAAGATGGCGGTGAGGAGGCATGGCCGACAGTCCGACAGCGAGGCAGGGCACGCCGCAGCCCAGCCCAAGATGGCAGCGAAAAGGCGTGGCCGACAGTCCGACAGCGAGGCAGGGCACGCCGGAGCCCGGCCCAAGATGGCGGCGAGGAGGCGTGGACAGCGAGCAAGCGGCAAGGCGTGCCATGCCGGGTGCGAAGCCGCAATTGTTCTCAAGTGCGGTCGCCCATCTAGGCATAATTAAATAATCCACTTGCACTCTGTAAAAGGCCGACGGCCAGAAACGTGGAGAAGAGAGACAAAGAAAGGAGACAGACCCAACAGGAGGCGGATGCGGAGCGAGAGCAACAGAGAACGAGAGCAAAAGGGAAACGACGACGTGCTGCTGAAAAGCAGACGGGGGAGCGAGCAGCAGAGGGAGGCGCAGGTGAATAGCGACCTGACCAGAGACGGCGTCTTTAGTGAAAGAATAAAGAAGTCTAAACCTGCCACAGCTATGTCATTCCTTGGTGGTCCTTGGAACCCGGACAGTGCGAGTGTGTCACATATATTTATATAGCGCTTTTCTATAGTGACTCAAAGCGCTTTACATAGTGAAACCCAATATATAATGTTTACATTTAAACCAGTGTGGGTGGCACTGGGAGCAGGTGGGTAAAGTGTTTTGCCCAAGGACACAACGGCAGTGACTGGGATGGCGGAAGCGGGGCTCGAACCTGGAACCCTCAAGTTGCTGACACGGCCGCTCTACCAACCGAGCTATACCTCCCCGATAAAAGCTGCTCTGAAATATGTTGGGTCGTCCCGTGTAACAGTTGATGTAAACAACTTTTTTTTTTTTTTTTCCCCCCTTCCTGTTGCTCCGCTGCTTTAATATCTTTAATGTCCTTTGTGTTATTTGATGTTTCCCTCTTCCACACATGTGAGAGGGATGTGTACTATGGCTATGAATTGTTGTTGATGTTTTTACCCTTGGCCTCAGTCTGGACCCCTTCTCCAGGGCCCAGGCTTAGACCGATTTTTTATTTTATTGTATTTTAATCTTCCAATTTTTTTCTCCCCCCGCCCCTTGTTTACCTGTATCTCATACTTTTTTTAAGGAGCGCTGGTAGCTGGCAGACTCGTCAGCAATCCTGTTCTGTCTTCCTGTAATGTTTGTCTGATCTTGAATGGGATTGTGCTGAAAATTTAAATTTTCCTGAAGGAACTCTCCTGAATCAATAAATAAATTACTATCTAATCTAATCTAATCTAATCTAATTCCAGTCATGATTTATGATCATATATCAACTTGTGTTCACTTTGCTGTAATGTTAGAGACCGGTGTATGCAAATGTTGACTTTCCAAGTTACTGCTCCTGTCGCCAAACTGACGTCACGTTGGTACTTTGTTCAGGTATGCTGTATCGTACTTTTCATGCTTTACCATCAAATATTTATTAATTAACAAAAGATTAAAACATCTGTAAATGTGCTCGGATGCAAATGCTTAATCGCAAATATGCAGGGGTCCACAGTAAAATCAAACATTTATGTGATATTTTTATGCGAAAAGCAGGAAAAGCCAGTGTATAATTTTTTAATATAGGACTAGCATGCTTCTTAAAGTCCTGAACACACTTGGCCATCATCAGAGCAATAAAGGAAGTTTCAGAGGGACAGACAGATAATATGACCAGATGCATCAAAGTATTATTTTAATACTTTCAGGTGTGTATTGTGAATTAATGGGACGTTTAAACAAGGATCGATTTTGGTATTAAAAAGTTAGTTTGCAAAGATTTACTGTGGTAGTTCAATGGCTGAGCTCTTTATCAGTGGTGCAAATGGCTGGTTATGTGCTGTCCGACAGAGGTACGATTGAGGGATCGATAGGCATGTGATTTACTAACTGGAGTACTGGTAATCAATAAGTATAAAAGTAAATGAAATATGCATTACTGGGATTTTATTAGAGCACGGTAGCAGAGAGAGAATAACGGTCAGGCCATTTATTTTTATATCTATTGATTATACAACTTAGAGACTCAAAGGGAGCCCTCCCTGCGCGGCTTCCGACACCCCGCGCCTGTGCACCCGTCATGTGATTTATAGCCACTGAGGTCAACGAACATGCTGCCTGTTAAAAGGCTGCCCTGATGGGGCCTCATGGAAGCACATGCCTGGTGGGGTCGCTTATGTTGCCGTGCACTCTCAAACCAGCCAAAGGGGTTAATGAGAGTGGTTGTCATCCAGCGTTCAGTCATCTTATACAAGCAGGTTGTCTATTTTCATTATTTTATCGTCCCCCAAAATTCTCTGTATGATAAAGCATGTTGTACACGAATAAAAACATTTTGTTTCACTGCCGCACCCTTACTTTACTCACCCCTCCTCCCGTACATAAACATCTATCACAGCCGAGCCACCAGCCCCACCCACCCACCTCCGCCAGTGATAGAACGGACCTTGACCTTACGTTTACATCTCAAAAGTCAGGGCTATTACGCCAGTGGGGGGGCTTTTCCTATTTCAAGGCTCCTGACATATGACACAGGAGGCGTAGGGCAGGTGTAATTTGTTAATGTGAGCGCTGCACGTGCGAGACAGCCATTCATGGAATGTGTTCTCTCTACTCCAAACAGCCCTTAATAAAAAAATTCAAAAAGTGACACAATATTCATGTCGCAAATTCAATTCATTATTAGTTTTGAGGTGTGACTAAAATGTGTCCTTTGTAGGCCTCTGAGAAACACTAACACGGGGACTTTTGTGCATCTTGGTAAGCGATGAAGCACACTACAATATCTGCCACACCACCAGGCAATGCCCTCTCCGAAATGATACTGGGCATCTGGAAAGTATTCATAGCACTTCACTTGTTCCATATTTTGGTATGTTACAGCGTTATTCCAAGATTTAATACATGTATTTTTGTCCTTGAAATTCAACAGACAATACCCCATAATGACAATGTGAAAAGTATTTTCCTTAACCTAGCAAAGTTATTAAAAATTTTAAAAATCCTAAATAAAGCACATGTACATAAGTATTCACAGTCTTTACTCAATACTTTGTTGTTGCACCGTTGGCAGCATTTACAGCCTCAAGTCTTTTTGAATACGATGCCACAAGCTTGGCACACATATCTTTGGGCAGTTTCACCCATTCCTCTTTGCAGCAATTCTCAAGCTCCATCAGACTGGATGAGAAGCGGCGGTTTTCATCCAGGATGTCTCTGTATATTGCTGCATTCATCTTAGTCCAGTCACGGAGGTGACCAAGAAGCCGATGTCAGAGCTACAGCATTCTTCTGTGGGGAGAGGAGAACCTTCCAGAAAGACAACCATCTCTGCAGAAATCCAGACGGAAACCATGTCTTAGTAAAAAGTTTGCCAAAATGCACCAAAAAGACTCATAACCATGAGAAACAAAATGCTCTGTTGTGATGAGACAAACATTTAACTCTTTGGCGTAAATGCCAGGCATCAGTGACGTGCGGTGAACTAAACACCAGGTGATGCATACATACTTTTTTTTCTTCTTTTTTTTTAACTTAAATTCATATGTGCAGCTCTAGTCATTGTTGATTTAGACTGCACATTAGTTACAGGAAAAAAGGGAGTTATTCGCTTTCATAAAAATATTATCATAGTGGTATTATGATATGAAAAATGGGTCCAAAAACTATTTTAAGTTGTTATTAAATACTTTTTGGTCCCATTTGCTTTTAACAAAATAAACAAAGTATTGTGAGTGTGTATTACCTTTTTGTATTTGTATCTGAAGCAGCAATAGCTATCCTCCATGAAAACGTACTTTGTATGACCTCATTCATTTTGTCTTAAAGTCCAGTTTGGCGAGTCAGAGTACTGCTGAGGCATTGAACTGCAAGTTGACAATATATCGCCCCCTACCTTGATGCAGAGGTACTTGCTGCCTAAAGACCTGCCTTTTCCACGTGGCGACAAGCATGTGCCCCCTCGCACGCACACGCCCAATACACACTGTATGTAGCCGTGGAGGCACCGCCTGTGTCTGCCTCACTTCTCATCTGCTGCAATGTTTTGATCAGGAAACATGGAACTTCAGCAATTTTGACCATGAACATTATCAAAATATACAGGAACCACACCAAAATCACATAAAAAGCATAAACCAAAAGAGAAATATTAAAATATTTTTTATTTCATTACTTCGTTTTGAAACATCTCATGATTAAGCCACCTGGTGGCAGGTGAGGCACTGCCTCACTTGCCTCCCCTGACAGCACGTCACTGCCAGGCATCATGTCTGGAAAAAACCAGGCACTGCTCATTACCAGGCCAATACCATCCCTACAGTGAAGCATGCTCTGGTGATGTTTTTCAGCGACAGGAACTGGGAGACTGGTCAGGATAGAGGGAAAGATGAATGCAGCAATGTAAAGAGACATGCTGGATGAAAATGTATGCTAACCATCCCACCTGATGGAGATTGAGAGGTGCTGCAAAGAGTAATGGGTGAAACTGCCCAAAGATAGGTGTGCCAAGCTTGTGGCCTCGTATTCAAAAAGACTTGATGCTGTAATTGCTGCCAACGGTGCATCAAGAAATTATTGAGAAAAGACTGTCAATACTTATTTACATGTGTTTTTTTTTTTTTTTTTTTACTTATTTAGTTTTAGTGATTTTTCACAAATTTGCTACTACTACTAAACTTTTCACATCGTCATTATGGAGTATATATTTGTCTGTAGAATTTTGATGACAAAAATGAATGTATTAAATTTTAGGTATAAGGCTGTAATGTGGAAAAGGTGAACCGATGTGAATACTTTACTGTACATTTGAATCCCACTTGAGACATTATTGGAGATTAAACTAGCAGATATAAAACTTTATGCATCTCAACGGAAGAGCTTTATGTAGCATTTTAGGGACTTTAAATGTCTTGGTCGTCCCACAGAAACAATGTGATCTGGTAGTTTTAGTTTAAGTATAGTCGGCTGTGCACACAATTGTGTGTGTTTGGACCAGTATACCTTCCTTTTTTCATTAGCCTGATGGCTGAGGGTTCAGTATGTGTGCTGGATTGAAATCTCAATTGGTTTGTCCAGCTTGTCACCCCTTGCTTCACTTCCATCGAATAAAAACATGATGCTCGTTCCCTGATTTAGTGTGGGGTGCAGGCCTGTGATTATTATTAATATAGCTGCACATGGCATTGTACCGAGCTGCATCATTCATTTAAATAAAAGAGGTGAAATTTGAAACGAGTGCCTGCTTTACTTGGATACATTTATTGCACTGACTGATGGAACGGCCAGTGACTCTGTCCTTCACCTCCTCAGTGTGAGCCACTTGCCGTGAGAATAAAAAAAGGACTCACCCCTTCCTTTAATGCAGTGCTTCTCAAATATTTTCTGTTACGACCCACTAGGAAGAAGAAAATATTTTTGGGCCCCCCCACTCTCCCCATGAATATAAATAGTATAATTTGTCTATAAAATTGTTATAACTATACCTCTCTGCATAACAATGTAAGATTATAAACATTAAAGAAAACCACACACCGGTGTTTCCTCGTCTCTCATGGTGGTTCCAGTGAAGTCAAGTACTATATACTCTTCATCATATTCTGTTACAGCAAAAAAGCATGTTCCCCGAGCTGCCACCCATCCCCTCGGCATCGCACCGTGCTCCCACAGGTGGCCCCACCCCACTATTTGAAAAAGACTGCCTTAATAACACATTCATTTCAACATGAGAATGTTAGGGGCATTCCCCAGTTTCGGGTTAGATAACAGCCACCAAATTGTTTTTAGATAATGTAGGAACGAGGAAAAGATCTTACATAATAGACATTTACAAGTCAACTTTGAATAAGTTATGATAATGATTTTTCTGCAAAAACAAAGTACAGTATGGTGGTGCATTGATTTTCGTATGACTCGACAAAAACTGAAGCAATTTTCCCCAAAGGAATAAAAATATAATTATAATAATAATCCAATTAATCTGTTCCAAACATGTTAACACAAAAGTCCTTTAACAGATAGTGATTACAGTTTTACTTGCTGACAGGACCACCCCAGGCTTAATTGGGGCCCTAAGCAGAATTCTCTATGGAGGACCCCTACCCCCATTACAAAATATTCACACTTTTATTCATGTGAAATGATTTGTATACTTTTTCCATGATAAATAAATTGATCAATAATATTTATTTTTAGTAGAAAACAACAATTTTAACATCATAAAAGAGGAACTACACTTATTTTTAATGTTTCCTAGCTTTTACATTTCCTATGTGCGACATGAACAAATATAGTGTGTCTTTCTTTTTTTATGCATTCTATATTGTAAATAAACATTAGCAATAGGTGGAAAACATTATGCGCAATTTGGTCAATTCCGTTCATAGGTTGTAGTTGTACTCACTTGACGTCATCTCATTAAATACGTGAGACTCAATGTGGTGGACCAGGGAGGGTCTGTTGTCACAGCGTTCTGGACCACATTTTGCCTGTCTCAAAAAAAAAATGCGCCATGCTTGCAGTTTTTTAGACTGTTGGAACCGTTTGAAATGTAAAAAGGATAAAAAGTTTCTTCAGAGTTCCTCGAGAGGCAATCAAGAAGGGTGAAAAAGTGCAAGATCGACGAGGAAAGCTAAGTAGCGGATCGAGACAAAGAACGCACAAGTTTTCAGTGATCACTAAGTTAAATGTTTCTTTGAAATATTTTTAACGTTTAGTATTCCCTATTTAAGTATTATCTCAATGTTATTTGTATTTTATCTTATTTTGAAGTTCAAAAATAATTTTTGCTAAAATAGTTTTAACAAAAAAAGCAATCATTAATTCATCTTTAAGCATACACAATGTTGGCATGCATCTGCTTTTAATGGTAAGATCTAGGAAATATTGCGTACTTGAATAGTGAGGTGGCGACTTGTCCAGGGTGTACGCCGCCTTCCACCCGAATGCAGCTGAAATAGGCTCCAGCACCCCCCGCGACTCCGAACGGGACAAGCGGTAGAAAATGGATGGATGGACGGATGGATAGTTTGCACTTTGTTTGCTGCACAGTAGCCATGTTGGTTTGGTGGCCCACCACGTCGTTTACTTCCGTTCCAAAGTTATGTGACGAAATACAACTTATAAAGGACTTTATAGAACATCCAAAAACTTTCATTAACGTTTTATATACATGCTTCAAGTATGTATAAAAAAAGTGCTGAACAAGAAATATGAATTACGAACATAATTAAATAACCACTTACTGTACAATGTCTGCTATCACTGGGATGCCAACTGATGGGATCTTTGTATCTTTCAGCAACTTCTGTTCCCCGTGCCACTCTAGAAGTTACATTTTTAAACTCTACTTAACTTCATCTCTAACTTTGAACCCACTACCTCCCACCTTACAAGACAAGCACTAACGCTCTGCGCCACAAGAACCGCTGCGAATAAGTGGGGAAATATATTATATTGTCATCAGTGATGGAGCAGGAAGAGGCCAGGAATATGTTTGCAATAAAATATTATATGAAACACCTCGTCATTTAATTTACTTTTTACATGCGGTTCCTGACGCAACATTGGCACTCCCACAGATAGCGTGGTTTTTCGCACAGTGCATGTTCTGCGCTTCGGGTGCAGCAGCCCCGCATGCAAAAGACAATGCCGAAGACGGCAATAAATGAAGAGGGGTCAGCCAAGCGAACGCCACCTTTGTACGTTGTTACTAGTTATTTGTTGTGTTTCTCACCTTCTTTATCAAAGTACTGGCCACTGTCTTTAGCCCTGAGGTGGATTTTTTTGCATTTGCACTGAATAAAAAAATCCGAGACAGTGAGTCACCAACACATGGGATTCTTAGTTTGGGCTCCAGATCTTGCAGAATGATAGGCGAACAAATGGAATAGTTTGCTGTGTGCGATATCTAGCCCAGGGGTTGGCAACCCAAAACATTGAAAGAGACATATTGGACCAAAAATACAAAAAACTAATCCGTCTGGAGCCGCAAAAAATGAAAAGCCATATACAAGTGTTATGATCAAGGCAACCCATAACATAAGTGTCTATATTAGCTATATTAGCCTCCTACCAAAATTACTTTAAAAGTATTATATAAGTGTTAGAATGAAGACAACACATGACACAAGTGTCTATATTAGCTATATTAGCCTACTATCAAAATTACTATGTGTCGCAGACTGAAACAAATCTTCGTTGTCAGAAATGTTGAAATCTAATATTTATTCTACACATTTTTATAACATTAGACACCATTAGTAAATCAAAGGCTAATCATAAGGTGCGATAACTTCTGGAAATGATTGGCTTTTAATGGCCAAAGGTATAGAGGGGGTGTGACCCAGTTAAAGGAAATGGCAGGTCGTCTTCTTTTGATTGATTTATTACAATCTTTGTCAAGATAGGTAATGTTTGCTGTGGTATGGAACAACATGGCACACAAACAACTATCTGAAATGCAGCCAGTATTACATACAGATAATGTGTCATGACATGTGCAAAACTAAATTTTATATAAAGTGGATAAAAATAAATGATATTAAATCAGCTCAAATATACCTACAAATAAGGCATAATGATGTAATATATACATACCGCTAGCCTAAATCGCATGCTAGCATTGATTTGCTTGTATCTTACTTTGACTAAATATGACTTGTCCAGGGTGTACCCTGCCTTCCGCCCAATTGTAGCTGAGATAGGCGCCAGCGCCCCCCGCGACCCCGAAAGGGAATAAGCGGTAGAAAATGGATGGATGGATGCCTGATTAGCACAACAAGTCAAAGCGCAAGTTTGTGCATTCACTCACAGCATAAAGTTTTGGTGGATAAAATGAGACAAAGAAGGAGTGAAAGATTTTTCTTTCTTTCTTTCTTTTCTTAGTTTATTTTGAACATGACATACTTACAAAATTATACATCAGGCACTTTCATCATTTCACAATACACAATACATCATGTCCGAAAAGGAGTAGGAAGAAGCAAAGCTTATTTAATCCTATCCCTTTCCCACGTCTGAGCGCCCACAAATATATACATTCATTCACTAACCTTCTTTACAGCAAAGTATCAAAATAGCAAAATGACATCCGTGAATGAGTAACACAACAGTTTTGTAATATGTACTTAATTAATTCAGTCATTATTAACATACTGAGATGAAGAATAGCTTATTTTCAATAAGGTTGAAAGTGTTTCTCATAATACTTCTTCTTCGTACTTTGTAAGCACTATTAATTTGAACAGCCTCTTATACTGGATCATATCAGTACAATGTTTAACTTCTTTACTTAATCCATTCCATAATTTATTTCCACATACTGATATGCTAAAGATTTTAAGTGTTGTACGTGTATACAAATGTTTTAAATTAGATTTTCCTCTAAGGTTATATTTCTCCTCTTTAGTTGAGAAAAATGTTAGCAGGTTATAATTTGCTTTGTACATCAATTTA
Organism: Nerophis ophidion; assembly: GCF_033978795.1. Lineage (NCBI taxonomy): Eukaryota > Metazoa > Chordata > Actinopteri > Syngnathiformes > Syngnathidae > Nerophis > Nerophis ophidion. The sequence goes on from NC_084613.1 coordinate 45,641,583, forward strand.
GCTGTTTGCAATTTTACCAAATCACCGAACTTTAAAGGGGAACATTATCACAATTTCAAAAGGGTTAAAAACAATAAAAATCAATTCCCAGTGGCTTGTTGTATTTTTTGAATTTTTTTTCAAAATTTTACCGGTCTCGGAATATCCCTAAATAAAGCTTTAAAGTGCCTTATTTTCGCTCTCTGCGAAGACACTGGCCATTTCCCTGTGACGTCACACAGTGCTGCCAATGTAAACAAACAATGGGAATACCACAGCAAGATATAGTGTCATTAGCTCGGATTCAAACTCGAATTTCAGCGACTTAAGCGATTCAACAGGTTACGCATGTATTGAAACAGCTGGTTGGAGTATGAAAATATTTAAGAAGAAACTGAAGCTATTGAGCGAATAGCTATTGACGCTATTCATAGCCATAGCATGGCCGAATAGCTGCGTTAGCATCGCCGGTAAAATGTGCGGACCAAACGATCAGGATTTTCGCATCTTTTGACACTGGAGTAACTTAAATCCGTCGATTGGTAAGTGTTTTTTTCGCATTAAATATGGGTGGGAGGAAACGTAACATAGTTGCAAATGCATCTGCAGGTTATCCATACATCTCTGTACCATGTCTGCTTTCGCACCGCCGGTAAATAGCATGTTAGCATCGATTAGCGTAGCATGTTAGCATCGATTAGCTGGCAGTCAACATCAACAAAACTCACCTTTGTGATTTCGTTGACTATCGTTGCAAATGCATCTGCAGGTTATCCATACATCTCCGTGCCATGTCTGCCTTAGCATCGCCGGTAAAATGTGGAGAAACTCCGGCACATTCAATGGGGGTCTGGCGGCAGACACTTTGGCATCTTCGGGCCAGTGGTGCAACTTGAACCCCTCCCTGTTAATGTTGTTACACCCTCCGACAACACACCGTCGAGGCCTGATGTCTACAAGGTTCCAAAAAATAGTGAAAAAAACGGAAAATAACAGAGCTGGGACCCGGTGTTTGTAATGTGTTGAAAATGAAAATGGTGGGTGTGTTACCTCGGCGACGTCACATTCTGACGTCATCGCTTCCAGCGCGATAAACAGAAAGGCGTTTAATTCGCCAAAATTCAGCCATTTAGAGTTCGGAAATCGGTTAAAAAAATAGATGGTCTTTTTTCTGCACCATCAAGGTATATATTGAAGCTTACATAGGTCTGGTGATAATGTTCCCCTTTAATAATTTTGACTCAACAAATAAAGGTTTTGTATGTTCTCTATATCCAATGTTATGTATTATTCTAATTGATCTTTTTTGTACCACAGTTAACGAATGTAGCGCACATTTGTAGTTGTTTCCCCATATTTCTGCACAATAACTCGGATATGGTAACACTAGCAAGCAGTAGAGAATATAAATATATTTTACATGTAAACAAACTGTTGCATTTGTATTTCCCCCCCATCTTTTTCCATTTTCAACCCTTTTTCAGGAATGCTCCAGGGATCCACTAGGGCGCCACTAAAAAGCTGCATGCGGCTCGAGAGCCGCGGGTTGCTGACCCCTGATCTAGCCATACCAGATATGCTAACACTGGGGAAACATTTTGGTAGCCACCTCCAAAGCAAAGTGGGGCTTACAGAAACCAAGGTACCACTGTTAGGCTTAAAAACAAATACTGGTACATTATGGATATGTTTCTTTCATTTCTGTTCATTTGGCTATTTAAAACCACACTTTTGTTTGCTTACTACAAAATCCTGTCTTCATTATTGTGAAAAAGTAAAAAGGCCATTATTACAGTGGATAATATATGTGTTCATCCTGTATATGTTTTATCACAGCTGTGAGGATCCTCAAAGCGCAGTTCGATCTGTGTCCGGAGTATGAAGCGAACTACACAAATATAATTCAGTTAGTGGATTCCTGACTGTTACAAGTCATGTGTATATTGTTCCAGGACAGTCTTGTAGATTTTGTAAGTCTTGTGCTCGTTGTCCACTGTGATTTATGAAGCATATCATGCTGCCCAACGTCAGTCTCTGCAGCTGTGTCTGCTTAGAGTGAATATTTGCCTTGGCTGCAAGCTCCTCATAGATTTTCAGTAGTCTCAGCACTGCCAGGAGATGTACGCTGACAAACCTTATTTTGCTGTTTCTCCATTCTCTCTTTAAAAAGTCAATGACCCGTGGAGTGACGATGTTTTGGTGGACTTTTTGTTTGCATTGAAAGAATGTTTTGCTGCGTGTAATGGCAAGGAGCAGCAGATGTCTCTTAGCGAACACGACAGCACCATCTTTGTTGGAGTGGACCCCAAGAAGTGGTTTGTTGTTTGTGTTAGTGCTTGATTTGAAAATCTGTAATCAGGAGTGAAAATGGTGTGCAGCCTGAGGTGTCTTCCTGGGCTCCATGGGGAATTACTGAGATGGTACCCAGCTGTTGCTTTGTCTTCTGTCTTTACCCTTTTAGCACTTCCACGGCAGCGCTGGTGAAAACCCCCCACACACACAACAGCAGAAAAGGACATTAAGGGCCAGGTATCTGTTTGGATTAGATCACCTCTCCGTTTCGCAGCCTTCAATTGGCCATTTTCTACTTTTCTCACCACCATCAATCAGCGAACTCAATCCAACAACTCTTTTCACAGACGTTGAACCAAGAGTGCCAGCCTTCCCTCATGTCTCACCTGGTGCTATTCAGGTCTACATTGGTAGCAGTTTCATACAAGTGGTATAAATATTGGTTATTATAAATGTTACCTCAACCCTCCAGATTATTAGAGTGGAAAAAAAGTTGCCTCTATACTGAAGCTATTATTATATACATTTGAATTATGACACCAAAAAACTTCCAAAGTTTGCGAATAAATACATACGATCAACATAGTATCAGAGATACAGAACCTGAGCCATTTTGAGAGTTAATGAGCAAGCCAGTCACGTGATACGTGACGAAGAGTTAGGAACCAGAGATCCCTTCCCCACAAACAACAATGCTAATTAAGCAGACTTTGTTAGAGCCAACAACAAAAACTTTGGGAAAAATTATGATCCACAACCTTATATTTTCAAGCCTGAACACAATGAGGATGAGTAACACATTTTAGAAGCCGAGTGCTAAACGTATGCAGATTTTGTGTAACACTGTAATATTAGCAGATTTGTTCGGTGCTAAACTTACAAACTAACCATAATAAACCATAATAAAACAAATACTTACTATACAGTTTCCGCTTGCGCTGGGATGCCGACAAAAGGCTCACATAATCTCGTTTAGATGAAGATTCAATCACAATCCTCATGAAGGGTTGAGATAAAGTTGCCGCACCAAATCTTTTTTGTCGTGTCTTGTGATGTCAAAGTCGACCAGACCACATTTGTCTACCAGTAGGTGAGAGATGCATGAGTTATAATCTAGAATTTATTTTTAGCAAGTTTGAGACAAAGCAGAATCATCTTAGTGTTTCAACAATAGCAGCATAAGCTATCATTACCTCATTGCTATCAATACGCCGCTAAAAAAGGACGTCTGCGTTAGCCCTTATAATAACAAGATCGCTCATATTTGGTTAACTTCCAGGTCACTACATGTAAATGGAGTTTTGTTGGCGGTTAGAGGGTATAATTATCGCAATATAGGACCTTTTTTTTGACTCATTTGTTGGCTATTCATTTACGATTTTGAATGCATAAAAAAGTCAAGCATGTGTGTTCTTGTCTTACATAAGAATTGTGAATAATAAACAGCACATCTCTTTCCAATTCTTGCGTATTTCAAGTATGACTGATTTGATAATACGATCAGAGTGCAGAAGTGTTACTCCAGTGACAAAGAATCTATGGAATTTGCTAAAGATATTCAAAGCGGAATATTGAAATTGGCTGACTGAATTTGTGGCATTTTGTGATGTCTAGATGGTATTTTCACATTCTTCGCAGATTGTAAGTACAAACCCTGTTTCCATTTGAGTTGGGAAATTGTGTTAGATGTAAATATAAACAGAATACAAAGATTTGCAAATCCTTTTCAACCCATACTAAATTGAATGCACTACAAAGACAAGATATTTGATGTTCAAACTCATAAACTTTATGTTTTTTTTGCAAATAATAATTAACTTAGAATTTCATGGCTGCAACACGTGCCAAATTAGTTGGGAAAATGCATGTATACCACTGTGTTACATCACCTTTTCACTCAATAAACGTTTGGGAACTGAGGAAACTAATTGTTGAAGCTTTGAAAGTGGAATTCTTTCCCATTCTTGTTTCATGTAGAGCTTCAGTCGTTCATCAGTCTGGGGTCTCAGCTGTCGTATTTTAGGCTTCATAATGCACCACACATTTTCGATGGGAGACATTTCTGGACTGCAGGCGGGCCAGGAAAGTACCTGCACTCTTTTGTTTACGAAGCCACACTGTTGTAACACATGCTGAATATATTGTGTTTTTTATTTTTATTTAATAATTAAAAAAACATGTATGTATATATATATATTTTTTTTTTATCTTGTGCGGCCCGGGAACAATTGGTCCGCGGCCCGGTGGTTAGGGACCACTGATTTAATGGATACAAAGAAACACAATCAAGCATATAAAGTCAACTTGTTTTTCTACTCTACTGCTACCCTTTGTTACATGAAAGCTGCCATAGTTAGATGGCTGCCTGAGGGTAGCCCTCTTCCTGGTACGACCACATGGCCATGCACACGGGAAAAGTACAACATTTTTAAAAGCAATGTTTGGAAATGTGTATGATTTCACTCACCGTTTCAACATCAATGTAACATTCATTGCATTTGTCATTTTTGTTTTATTTAATTTTTCAATTCTAATCGTGATAAATATAGACATTTGTTTGTTTAGTATTTTCATTATTGATAACACATAACTTATATCGTGGTAAAACATAGCCTTTGCTAATGTGCTAATTTTTGACATAAGCCAAATAGTTTAAGGTTTGGTTTTGTGTCCAATAAATTATAACTCTTTCACTGTCTTTACTTGTCCTGCCAAGTGTAAAATGTGGTGGAAAAATCCAGAGTTGAGCCTTTGGTACACATGGCATCACATCAGGCGTCAGCAAAAGTCAGGAGCCCAGTTAATGAATATCTGAAGGACTAAATCCACAACTATTTTTTGTTTTGCCTTTTAACTGTATTTTTCGTATTTTCTTTTTTGTGACACCATCACAGAAAGGTTCCAGTAATAATATAACAATAATAAAGACATGAAGATGACCCAAGAATCAGAAATAAAATGTAATACAAAGTATTGGTACAGTAAATGGTATACATACAGTATGTATGTCCTGGCTGCTCAGTATATGGCAATACGTTTACAATAATAAGAAGAAGGTGTTTAGTGACGGTAAGGACCAGTCCCTATACTCCACCTCGCCCTAATTTTTAGCCCTATCCCTACATGTTGCGCATCCCAATGACTCTTTGCATGTAGGGGTAGTGGACCTAACGAGGGGTAGGGCGTATGAATATAACCCTTTAGATTCACACCATAACGTTTACATTTTGCGTCCCCAGAAGGAAGACAAACTTCACGTAGCGCATCCCTTTTGACCATAACACCTACCCCCAAATCCATCACAGCCAATCACATTGCACATAGTTGAGATTGCTCTCCACTGAGCAATAAGAAAGAAATAACAAGAAGATGCCTTTACTGTCAGTCGTAAATTAAAGGTTGTAGCGATATCACTCACTTCAAAAAGCATGGCATATTTTGATATTAACGGCAGATATTTAAGCCTTTAATATTGCAAGAGTATCACTTTGTGTACAGCCTAAATAAAAGTAGCTATCAATCATACATGCGTGGTGGATAGTATTGCTGTGTTGTGTAATTGTGCTGTTTATCTGAAAATGGTACACATTAAAATGCCCTAGTAGTTACACTTACAATATTTTGTTTGCGTTCATTTTGTAAATTTAATTTTCTTCACTTCCTGTGTTTTAAGAAACGAATGCGTGAAGAAAAAAACAATCATTACTAAACTTTTTGTAACTTAAGAAAATACAACACATTATAACTTGTGTGTCATGGCATGATTTATGATTGGGAGTTTTTCCTTTCTTCGTCTGTTTCCTGGGTGCACCCTCTTTCCCTGTTTACTGTCGGTTTCCAGGGCCACTGATTCTTCTCACCTGTCTGTGTTAAGCAATTAGTGTTACCACCAGGTGTTTTGGTTAATCACTCCCCTTCATAGATTCCAGTCACCCAGCATTATTTGCTTTGTCAATGTTTGTGATAGGCAAAAGTTACGTTCTCCCGGTTTTCCTCCTTGCTGTAGTGATTTTTGTTTCTAGTTTTCCTCGTTTTTTCACCCTTGGTGACATTTTAGTTTTGCTTAGCTCCACGCTTGCTAGCGTCCGCAGTTTTGTATTTTTGTCCTGCGTTTAATTTATTAAAAACTTTAATCTTACCTGCACACTACTCCTGCTTGTCTTCTGCCTTGGAAGGAACGTCCCCGTAGACATAACATTCTGCAGTGTTAAGGAAAAGTAAAAAGACAGAAATAGTGATAACAAAAATAATGAAAGTTACATTTTTTTTAACAATAAATAGAAAATAGATAAATAAATTAGATACTAACATTCAATCAATCAAAGTCAATCTTAGTTTATTTGTATAGCCCTCAATCCGAAGTGCTTCACAATCCACAACGACATCCAAAACTCCAAAAGCCCGAAATTTCAGTTCAGTTCAGTTTCAGTTTATTTCAATCCAATCCATTCGATCCAATCCACTTTATTTATATAGCATATTTAAACAACAACATGTTTCCAAAGTGCTGCACAACAATATAAAAAACAACATTCAAATACTATCCTGAGCTCCACCAATGACTAAATAGAAACAAAAAATAAGTAAATACATATAAAACCAATATAAAACCAATATAAAATAAATATGATTAAAAACTATTTTAAAGGGTAAAACCAATTAATACAGTAAATAGAAATCAACATTTTAAAATACAGAGGACAACAGAGGACCACACAACTCTGGTAGTGCTAAAAGCCGGAGAATAATAATGGGTCTTAAGACGAGACTTAAAACACTCCACTGTGGGAGCAGTTCAAATATGGAGGGGCAGAGTGTTCCAGAGCTTGGGGCCGACCACAGAGAATGCCCTGTCTCCCCTAGTTTTAAGTCTGGTCTTGGGCACCACGAGCTGGAGCTGGCTGTCAGACCTCAGAGCGCGCGCAGGATTGTAAATTTGGATGAGGTCCGAGATATAATGAAGTGCCAGTCCATGTAAAGATTTAAAAACAAAGAGCAAGGTTTTAAAATCAATTCTCAAATGAACAAAGAGCCAGTGAAAACTCTCAAGGATTGGGGTTATATGCTGGCGTTTCCTGGCCCCTATTAAAAGTCGTGCTGCTGCATTCTGAATAAACTGCAACCGGGAGAGAGCTTTTTGGCTAATGCCAGCATAAAGTGCGTTGCAGTAGTCTAAGCGACTTGAAATAAAAGCATGCACGACTTGTTCAAAAAGGTTAAAAGATGAAAACGGTTTTAGCTTTGCTAAAAGAAAAAGATGATAAAAACACGATTTTAAAACACCATTGACTTGTTTGTCAAGTTTAAAATCGCTTTTCACAATTTTGAGTATACATACAATACTATGCTAATACATCACATATTTCCAGTTGCCTCATTTTAGCACGTCCGAAAAGGAGTAGGAAGAAGCAGAGCTTATCTAATCCTACCCCTATTCATACCATAGCAATTTTATCCCATTTCCTTGTTCTCTCTTTGTAACAGAACATCCATCCATCCATTTCTACCGCTTATTCCCTTTCGGGGTCGCGGGTGTAACAGAACAGTGAATAAATAATAAATAAATAATGTACCATAGTAAGTAAACAAATATTAAGAACATAAATCATCGTATTCTAAAAAAAAAAAAAGTGTTCAAGATGTTCATCATAATTGTTCTTCTTTGTTCTTTATGAACACTTGTAGTTTGAACAATCTCTTAAACTGAATCTTTTTGGTGCTTTGTTAGATTTTCCATTCCGTAATTTAATTCCATTTACAGATATACTAAAGGTTTTAAGTGTTTCACAGGCATACACGTTTTAAATTAGAGTTTCCTCTAAGGTTATACTTCTCGTCTTTTGTTGAGAAGAATTGTTGTACATTCTTGGGTAGCAAGTTAGAGTTAGCTTTGTACATCATTTGAATTGTTTGCAAATGCACCAAATCGTTGAATTTTAATATTTGTGATTCAATAAATAAAGGGTTTGTATGTTCTTTGTATCCAACATTATGTACTATTCTAATTGATCTTTTTTGTAACACTGTTAGTGAATGAAGCTCATATTTGTAGGGAAAAAGAAGACACCTTGGGGAGGTACATCAGCTATAATGGAATGCATACTGGAACAAAATAATTATATCTATCATATATTCCTATTTCTTTTGAAAAATAATGATTCAAAATCATAACAAATTACAGTAGGAAGGTCAGCATTGCAGAACAGATTTTCACCCTGAAGGCTTCTTTATACTACAGGGTCACGGTGCCAGCGTAAGCAACACCCGCTTGCTCCTCCCAGCCCTCCAGCAGACCTTAATGTGCACCTACCAAAAATTCTGACCTTGACCTTAACAAGATTACAGAGTTGCTTTGCCCTTGTGATGGAGCACCAAAAAGTTGGCCAAAGCAAAAGAAACAATGGTGAAAATTTGGAGTCGTGTCAGCAAAGAAAAATGTCATACTCAAATAAGAGCAGTTATATGAATATGCTATTGTAATGTCTGCTGAGATGTTATAAAGATGATGAGGAGGCAGCTGATCAACAACCGCTTTATTTAGCAAAACTGATTCCTGTCGGCCTCAACCACGGCAAAACAACATCAGCAATAAACACACAGCTGGCTGCTCCTGACGCGTTCGCAGTCACACAGTCTGACATTTTAAACTCCACATTACTGCCAGGCCGTTACAATATGATAAATTTTGAGAGCACACTGAGCAATAAAAGTGACTAATGTTTGGCAACAATCTGTATGGTGCTTCAGTCGCCATCTTCAGTGTAGACAGGAAGTTAGTTAGCTGTGGTTGTTTCCTCTTAGGAAACTGCTGACCCCTGTGTTGGCAGATAATTGCAAGTAAACATAAACAGTTCAAGACTACACTGCAGCATAAAGAAGAACAGGTTTTATCCAGCCCGCGTGATGAGTTAGCTGCTTTTTTTTTTTAAATAAAGAAACTCCTGTTCTAAATGTGTCCACTGGATGTCACAATAGCAATTCTGTTAGGAAAGCAAACGGTTTATACCGAGGCCAAGCAGGAGATACACAATAAAACCTGCCATGTTTTGTCTTCTGCTACCAACACATTGTTATTTGGCACCCTTGTTCCCCCAAAATGTCCCTGTCAAACACAAGAAAAATTAATGCAACCCTTTTGAATAGTTTTTACCCCCTTGTCTTACAGTTTGTTGAGTTAGCACTGGATTGATACGTGGACATGACAAAGGAGGTATTTGATATCTCAAAGAGTTTACATGTTGTGTTTTTTTAGAAAGACTGTGACTTAAAGTTTAATCCTGGCTTTGTAGATACACTGAGACAATTTCTTAAGCTAGTTGTGTTTTTGAAGCTGAACCAATTTCCTCAGAATTTTCAACAAACTTGAAGTTTTTTGTCTAAAGGATTATTTGTGATTTATACGTTTTCAGAATGTGCTTGTTCTCTATGTAGGCCTTAGCCAGGCCTCCCTCGCCCGCCTGCAGCTCATGCAGAACTCTGCTGCTCGTCTGCTAACAGACCCGCAGACGTGAACACATCACCCCTATATTAGCGTCCCTTCTCTGGCTCCCTGTGCGTTATCGAATCAATTTTAAACTCCTTCTATTAGCTTTTAAATGTCTAAACAACCTCGCGCCAACATATCTTTCTGACCTCCTTCAGCCTTACTGCTCCACCTGATCCCTAAGATCAGCCGATCAGCTGCTACTGACAGTTCCTGACACAAGGCGGAAGCTTGGAGGTGACATAGCTTTCGCCGCTGCTGCTCCAAAGCTGTGGAACGACCTACCTCTGAGTGTTAGACAAGCCTCCTCTCTTCCTGTTTTCAAATCTCTCTTAAAAACATACTTTTATTCCTTGGCTTTTAACACTAAGTGATATCCATCCTGCTATGGCGCCCCATTATACACCTACTGTGAACATGTTTTTATGTTTTATTTATTTATGTTTTATCATGTTCTGTTTGTGTTGTGTTGTTTGCTCGGTTCTCGTATTATCTTTTAACCTGCCCATTGTACAGCACTTTGGCTACCCCTGTGGTAAATTTTAAATGTGCATTATAAATAAAGTTAATTTGATTTGATTGATTTGTTCTATTTTTGGCCAAAGTAAAATAAAGAAAACAACCTTGAGTTGTCTTTATTTTAAAGTTATCATGCCATGATTTTACCATTACGGCCCACTTGGGAATAGATTTTCCTCCATGCGGCCCCTGAGCTACAATGAGTTTGACACCCCTGTTTTAGATTGATTGATTGATTGAAACTTTTATCAGGAGATTGCAAAGTACAGTACATATTCCGTACAATTGACCACTAAATGGTAACACCCAAATACGTTTTTCAACTTGTTTAAGTCGGGGTCCACATTAATCAATTCATGTTCCACTTTATGCTTCTTTTCTTCTACCTTTCTACTTTTCCTGTGTTTTGTTGAAGTAGTTAACAGCTGCACTCAAATGACTCGTAATCTCCCTAGCCATGCAGGAGAGATAGTAAGAAGTCAGACTTGATTCATTTCAGGAAAGAGTTCCCAGTCCAGAGTGCAGTAATTAAGTTTGACTGAAGTTATCAGCGTCAGCTATTGAACGTTATCTGTGTACAAGGGAAAGTAGCGTGTTTGCCGTGTGGCGTGCAGACCCTGGTTTGGTCCTGCTGCCTCTCCTTCCCTTCATGTGTCTCCTTTCCTGAGCCAGACGGCTGCGTGACAGATCACCCTCGTCGGAGGCGTGTCGTGTTCCTACCCGGCGGTCCGGCCTCCTCTCATTAATGCCCGGGCTGGTGTGAGGGCTGTATGGCAGCACAAGACAAATAATGCTCGCGCTCAGCCATCACTTCTGCTGACAGAAATGCAGCCCACCGCACTATTTTGCCCTCTTCGGCTTCCCCTCCGCACCCTGCCCGCGCCCTTCAAAACCGCCAGAGTCTCTAGCGGCATACGCCTGCATCGCCTCGCCAAACTTTCATGATAGTACTGCTTCTGCCCCAGGTACCAGCTCAGTGCTTCAACCAATCGCCCCCCAATGTGACCATTCTGGTTCTTTACTGTGCGTCCTATTGTGTGTTGGTGGAAACAGATTTGTTATTAGCAAACCCTCAACCTGAGAGGTTTCATTTCATATCCTGATTTTTTTGGGGGGGAGGGGGGTACTGGTGTGTGTGTTCAGAGGGAAAAGAAAGAATGGGGAAGAGCCAGCGAGCGAGAGAAACACAAAGGCTTAATCATTAAAGAACCTTGTTCATTTAAGTGTGGGAATCAGCAAGCCCATGACTGTCAATGTGTAATTAGCTGATTAATAAACAGGGAGAAGGTTAGTGCTCTAGGAAGCTCTATAATGATTGTTTTTAAAGAGCATCACATGAGAGCTTATTAAGATGGTAAGATGGTTCCATTCAAGCTCCCATTATCACCCACAATAAATATGTGTACTGTAATTCCCAGCCCATCGACAGAAAACTTTACAATGTCGTCAGTGACCTTGATGTAAAACTAGTTGAGTGTGCAGGTAATCTTATTTATTGTTCACATTTATCTTTTTAAGGAGTCCGGTAATCATCCTCACACGCAAGCTGTTTAATTAGCTGTTGAATGGGAGTCATTTTTATTATTTTCTCAAAATGCCAATCAACCTACAGTATGTGAAATCATTGGCGGAAATCTACGTCTAGTGGTGCATACCAGTTTAATTGGTTAACTCGTGACCCAAAATACTTGTCTTTCGAATCAATATCCACATTGAAATTAATTGAAATCCAAATAATCTGTACTAGGCCCCCCTAAAAACATCAACATTTTAACGTGTAACATGTTTTTTTTGCTGCCCCCGCAACCCGACCTCGGATAAGCGGAAAAAGATGGATGGATGGATGGATGGATGTTTTTTTTATCCATCATCAATCTATCCATCCATTTGAATAAGAACAAACATTGTATTAAAACAATACAACAGATGAAACTACTAACAACTACAGCACTTTTATGAAGTAAAATAGTATTAATGTACAATATTTACCTTAGATAGTAGACTTAAGGTATCTCTTCGGAGCTGCTTCAACATCAAACACACCTGTGAACGGGACTCTCGCTGCTGTGTTGGATCCGCTTTGGACTGGACTCTCGCGGCTGTGTTGGATCCATTATGGATTGAACTTTCACAGTATCATGTTAGACCCGCTCGACATCCATTGCTTTCGTCCTCTCCAAGGTTCTCACAGTCATCATTGTCACCGATGTCCCACTGGGTGTGAGTTTTCCTTGCCCTTATGTGGGCCTACCGAGGATGTCGTAGTGGTTTGTGTTGTGGTTTGTGCAGCCCTTTGAGACACTAGTGATTTAGGGCTATATATAAGTAAACATTGATTGATTGATTGACCATCCACTGCTTCTCCATATTATCATGGATACATGATCTAAATAATAAAAGATGATTTAACATCTTTAGCTGGCGATTATAGCTCCTACTACAGAATGGTTATGGAAATGCAACATGTTCATATTGCTTTGCCAACTCGGCTACGCACTCACCATTTTTTTATCCAATGATTTGTTTTTTTAAATCAAGGAATATAATCAGCTTCTTCTCAGCACTGTTCTTCACACTCTATGTGAACCAAAGTTATGTTGTCTCTAATACCAGCAATGAGACAGCGGATGTTGGTCAGATTTTACAGGGTTTATTGTGGCATTTATCACGCCCACTAGCGGTGGGGAGTTATCAGAAGCTGGTATGTAGACTAAATGTTTTCGTGTATCTAAAAATAGCAGAGAAACAGCTCATACTTCAAAGCATTTAATAAGGTAGAGAATTCGTAAGCTGAGGTACCACAATACTTAAAATACCTAATACATTACAAAATACATAAAATCTGTTTGTCTTGTTTTTCATTGGGATGATGTCACTAAGTAGCACGGTACCATGAGCATTGTTTGGCAGTTAGCAAGTGAAACTCTGAACTCACTAACTTACTATTACATTATTCCACAATCCATTAGTAGCTATACTTATGTGACAAATAATGCAATATTTTATAGTGGAATGTCGATTTACAAACTTTATCAGTTGTTGAACATGATTCGTAGACCGAAACATTTGTATAGTGAAGTAGAGTTTCTCATAAGAATCAAGGTAAACATGAATAGTCCCTATTTTAGTAAAAATCTGCGCACTTTGAAGACAATATAATGTGTGTGTGTGTATATATATACATATATATATATATATATATATATATATATATATATATATATATGTATATGTATATATATATATATATATATATGTATATATATATACACAGTATATCACACAACATAACAAGGGGGTAATGGCTCAAAAATCTCTCTTTTTATCCAAAAACACAAACACATTACAGTAAGCTTAAATGTCAACACGCACATACACACACAAGTCTCTTTTAACTTGGGTCTGTGAATTATTTTGGTATTTTTCAACACTCTAGGAGTTATAGAGTGACAAACAAGCAGTAGCTTGACGTAGTCTCCGGAAGTGTTAGCACAAACTAGCAATGTGAGGCCATCTGTCATCTGCGTGTGTCCCAGTAGTGCCTTCTCCTTTGCTGTAATAAAGGTCTGCTTTGGCATGTTTTTTGGTCTCATCACAATTAAAGACTTGCTGCGGGACAAAGCCTTCTTTGTTGATAAACTCCTTTAACTGAAGGTACTGCAAGACGGAGGCTAACGAAGTTAACACCTAGTACCAACCTCATCACGTCCGTTGTGTCCTGAGCAAGACACTTCACCCTTGCTCCTGATGGGTGCTGGTTGGCGCCTTGCATGGCAGCTCCCTCCATCAGTGTGTGAATGTGTGTGTGAATGGGTAAATGTGGAAGTAGTGTCAAAGCGCTTTGAGTACCTTGAAGGTAGAAAAGCGCTATACAAGTACAACCCATTTATCATTTCTTTATTTATTTATACAGCAAGACTGGGAGAGTTTGGCCATATTTTAACTGTTTCTGATCACATAAAATTATATCTAAGGCCTTGTTCACACTGTAGGTAAATTCTGATTTTTATGCCCCCATTTTTTCATGTCCATCTGAACAGAACAGTGCAATTTTAAATTCTTTCATATCCGACCCAGGCCTCTTTTGTATGTGGATATAAATCAGATCTATATGCGATGCGTACACAATGTAAACACTCGATCAGAACCTGATCAAAAATGTTTGCCAAAATAGACAGTTACAAACTAGAGCAGAAAACAGGTGAAAATAATATATTTAAGGAACTCACTTAAATTTTCCACTACTCCTGTCTCCGACTGCACGTCCACAGACACGATTTTCAAGCAGACATTGAAACCAAATATCCAGTAAAACTGCGACAGCCAAAATGCTTGTCCTCTTTCTTCTTAATCTTCTGCGTACAATAATTTGGTTCTGAATTTTTTTAAATGGCTGTGCCTGCGTGTACAGGAAGAGATGTCATCAAAGTAGCAGCCCTCGATGGCTTCAAGCAGCATGCAAAATGATTGAATAAAACGCACATAGAGACATGTTTGGTGCGATGTAGAGGTTCCTAAACCAAAAGGTAAAAGGTTCCAAATAGAGGTGTTCTTAAATCAAGGTTCCACTGTGAAAGCTGTATAGTAATGCTTATATTATACTTTTGACTCTTCTAAAAATACATCACAAAATGATTTGTTCAATTATTATTCATATCCTGGTTAGAGTCTATTCTAGCCAATCTGTCAATTAATCAATAAATCAATCACAAATGTTAGTTTTATTTTGAAAGGTTTTTTTTACACTGAATTGTGTAACTTAATGTTTTGCGTTTGAATTTTGTGAACTGAATTTTTTCACATTATGCTGACAATTTCATTGAAAGTAAATTCAGTGTTTTAACATTCAGTGTACAAAAAAATCAGTGTAAGAAAATTCAGTGTATAAAAATTCAGTGTAAAAAAAAATCAGTGTATTAAAAAAGAATTTGGTTTATAAAGATTAGTGTGGCAGAGTAGGCGGGGCAGCAACAACCCTGAGACCTTGATGTAATATCACTGTTCTGCAGAACTTTCTACAACAAAGTTCTGCAGAACAGTGATCTTATCTATCCATCTATCCATTTTCTACCGTTTGTCCTTTTCGGGGTCGCAGGGGGCGCTGGAGCCTATCTCAGCTGCATTCGGGCAGAAGGCGGGGTACACCCTGGCCAAGTTGCTAACTCATCACAGGGCCAACACAGATAAACAGACAACATTCACACTCACATTCACACACAAGGACCGATTTAGTGTTGCCAATCAACCTATCCCCGGGTGCATGTTATAGCTAATATTTCGATGATTTTTTAGCCTTTGCGCTTGTGTTAGGCTGTGTTTTTATTTCATATTTGTTGCTCTTGCTCAATTAAAAAAGATATCGATCAAGGAGATGGTCAGCAGTAGAAGAGCTACATTCATACATTTTAAATATTCATCCCATCCATTTTATTCCCTTTGGGGTCGCGGGGGGCGCTGGTGCCTATCTCAGCTACAATCGGGCGGAAGGCATAGTACACCCTGGACAAGTCGCCACCTCATCGCAGTATTTTAAATAATCAAAGTTTTATTGTTCATAGTCAATATTGTAAATTCTGTATGTTCATGTACCTGTACATTCTGAGGGTCTTTTTCAGTAACAAACTAAACAGACCATCTCAAAAACGGAATGAACTTTAGTTATTTGACTGAATTATTTGATAGTCAGAATGTACATGAAAATATAGAATGTGGGATTTACAATATTAACTATGAACAATAAAACATGGCAGCACAGTGGAAAAAGGGGTTGGTGCATGTTTCTCACAATACAAAGGTCCTGAGTAGTCCTGAGTTCACTCCCGGGTTCGGGATCTTTCTGTGTGGAGTTTGCATGTTCTCCCCGTGACTGCGTGGGTTCCCTCCGGGTACTCCGGCTTCCTCCCACCTCTAAAGACATGCACCTGGGGATAGGTTGATTGGCAACACTAAATTGGCCCTACTGTGTGAATGTGAGTGTGAATGTTGTCTGTCTATCTGTGTTGGCCCTGTGATTAGGTGGCAATATGTCCAGGGTGTACCCCGCCTTCCACCCATGTGCACCTAACATAGGCTCCAGCAACCCCCGCGACCTGTAACGGGACAAGGGGTTGAAAATGGATGGCTGGAACAATAAAACACTGCATTTTTAGAATATATAAATGTTGCACTCCTGCACTCCTCTTTGATTGACAACTTTTATAATGGAGCAAGGACAATGAAGATGCAACAAACACGGCAAAACAAACGCAAAGGGTAAAAAACATCCACATGTTCGATATGTCATCACTGTGCTGCAGAACTTTGCTGTAAAATCTGCATCCGTCTGACACTCGCGAAGGCTTTTTTTGCTCTGTAAACTAGTCCCGCCCACTCTTCCCCAATCTGTTCGTTTTTAGAGCTTTGTATGCCACTCAAAAATGCAGATTATAACCTTTGGAATAATTTTTTATAGTTTGACAACTTCTAGCAGGCCGCGTTGCAACGTTAATTATGTTGTATTATGCCAAGGTAGCCCAGTTAACTGCCTTTTTTACGCTGTTTTGCAAGACCCGTGTCACGTGACTTCAAACTTGACACCTCATTGGCTGTTTCTGGGACAGGATGGAGTGCTTCAATCTTAATTTACCGAAAGTGAGTCCTGTTTTTTTTAAGCAGCAAATTTTTATATACTGAATATTTTTTTACAATAAGTTTTTTTTTCACACAAATTTTTTACATTGGATTTTTAAACACTAAATTCTAAAACATTAATTATTTTCAATGAAATCGTCAGCAGAATGTGATGTAAAAAAAACATTCTGTTCACAAAATTAAAACACAAAAAAACAAGTTACATAAATTCAGTGTTAAGGCTTTCGTACAGCTTTAACCAAACAAGAACAAGTTCAAATTGAATCAAATCCATTCAAATTAAGACAAGATAGAGCAATATATCTAAAACACACACAGTAATTAAAGGTAAAAAAGACTTGTCATTTTCAATAAGCATTAACATACTTAAAAGAAAAAATTGTGTTTCTCAATCAGTGACAAGTGTAAAATAAAAACATTCATATAAAGGGGACTTATGATTATTGTCCTCGTTTCTAACTTATACATTTTATTCCAATGTTGGATGAATGCCATTGAGCCAAATCCTAATTTTAAAGCTTTATGGTGTGAGATGGCCCACACTTTTGAATGCCTCTGAGTGCTGAGTTTTGTAGCCTTTTTTTCCCTTTTTTTTATAGTGGGCCATTTGTGACGTCATTGTGAAGAAATATGAATAAATATGTGAATTAGTGGGACAAGGAGAGTTAAAAAGTACTTTAACAAGTTCATTCAATGGCATACAATCAGTCCTCTGATATTACAGACAACAATTTAACAATACAACAAAGGATTCTAGATTCCAAGATTTTTGAACTAAAATTATCTGAGTATACTGATCACAATTCATTAGACTTGGAATATCATCTCGATCCAGATAATATGTTTCCATCATCTGACTCCATTAACTGCAAATACTATTCAGAAAAGGAATATAATAACTCAATAAAATCAAAAGGCACATTTTCAGTCATCCATTTTAACAGTAGAAGCATGTATGCAAATTCCAGTGCAATTCAAGACTACTTACAACATTTTGTGAATCCATTTAGCATAATTGCTATATCTGAAACATGGTTTAATGAAGCAAAAGGCATTGATTTTGAGATAAAGGATTATAATTTAAACTATGTTAACAGAACAAATAAAATGGGTGGAGGAGTCGCTATGTACGTTCACAAGAAATATAAATACAAAATATTAGAAGACATGACTGTATCAGTAAATTATATAGTTGAATGCTTATCAATAGAAATCATTAATGAAAGGAAGAAAAATATCATAGTTAGCTGTATATACAGGTCACCAGGTTCAAATGTGGAACTATTTACTGAGTGGGCTGAAAAAACTTTCTCAGAAATAGTTAATAAAACAATATTTATTTGTGGGGATTATAATATTGATCTCATGAATCCAAATAACCACATAGCAACAGAAAACTATATTAACAGGATGCACAGTATGAGTTTATACCCAACCATTACAAGACCGACTAGAATAACATCGCACAGTGCAACCCTTATCGATAACATCTTCACAAATAATATGCAGTCTTCAAACATCAGTGGAGTAATGGTCTGTGACATAACCGATCATCTGCCTGTATTCACAGTCTATAATGATGAGACCAGTACAGACCTGAATTCCCAGCAAAAATATACTTACAAACGATTTAGAACAGAAGACTCTTTCAATCTATTAAATCAGGACCTAACAATACAAAACTCGGATTGCGTGTACAACAAAAAGGATGTGGATAGTGCCTTTGAATCATTTATAGATATATTTAATTCAATATATAACCAAAAATGTCCACTAAAAAAAATTAGAAACAACAACAAAACTTTAAAGTGCCCATGGTTAACCAAGGGTTTACAAAACGCTTGTAAAAAGAAAAACACATTATATAGACAATTCATCAAATTAAGTAATGTAAAACCTGGCTCAAAAAATGAATATACAAAGAAACTGATTGAAGACTCTGAACATAGATATAAAACATATAAAAATAAATTGACTGATATAATAAGGACTAGTAAGAAATTATATTATACCAATCTATTACATAGGAATAAGAGCAACACTAAGGAGGTGTGGGGAATACTTAACACTATAATTAAAGGCAAATCAAAAACTAACTCGTATCCTAGCTATTTCACTGATAACAACCAAGATAATTATAATATGAATAATGTTGTGAAGAGTTTTAACAGTTTCTTTGTAAATGTCGGATCAGAATTGGCAGCCAAAATCCCTGATTATGGCAGCAATGAAATGGAGTCACTGATTGAAATGAATCCAATGAGTATGTTTCTGTTGGGAGTAACTGAAGAGGAAATAATAGATGTTGTTAATAATTGCAAAAATAAAACATCTACTGATTGTTTTGACATAGATATGACACTTGTGAAAAAAACCATACATTCCATCACCAAACCACTAACTTATATATTTAACCTGTCCTTTCAAACAGGACAATTTTCTAATAAAATGAAAATGGCAAAGGTAATACCAATATATAAAAATGGGAACAAACACATCTTCACAAAATACCGACCTGTCTCTTTGCTTCCGCAGTTTTCCAAAATCTTAGAGAAATTATATAACACTAGATTACAGAAATGTATAGATAAACATAAGATAATTAATAAAAGTCAATACGGTTTTAGGACAGTAAGGTCAACATCTATGGCAATAATTGATGCAGTAGAAGAGATAACCAATAGCTTAGATAGTAAGAAATATGCAGCTGGAATTTACATGGATCTGAGTAAAGCATTTGACACCATTAATCATCAAATATTACTGAAAAAATTATACAGATATGGAATAAGGGGAGTAGCTTTGACTTGGATAAGGAGCTATTTAACACAAAAACAGCAGTTTGTGAAGATGGGCGAGTTTACATCTGGGCATTTGGAAATTGCTTGTGGGGTTCCACAGGGATCCGTTCTTGGTCCCAAGTTATTTAACTTATATATTAATGACATGTTTAAAGTATCAAATGTATTAAAATTAGTCATATTCGCAGACGACACTAATATTTTCTATTGTAACGATAATTATACACATTTTGTATCCACCCTAAATATTTAACTTGCAAAATTAAAAACATGGTTAGATATAAACAAATTATCCCTTAATTTAAAGAAAACAAAAGTTATGTTATTCGGCTATTCCAATCCAGGACCAGCAATAAATATAGATGGCGTGATTCTAGAAACGGTGTCAGAAATTAAATTCTTAGGAGTCACTATTGATAATAAATTAAGCTGGAACCCACACATAAGACATATACAAAGCAAAATCTCCAAAACCATCTCTATTATCAATAAATCCAAATTCTTCTTAAATTACACAGCTCTGCATTTATTATATTGTTCATTGGTCTTACCATATCTAAATTACTGCATAGAAATCTGGGGCAACAACTACAAAACTTCACTACATCCCCTGGTTACACTCCAAAAACGTGCAATAAGAATTCTACACAAGGTGGGATATTGTGACCACACAAATATTTTATTTTTACAATCTAAATTATTAAAACTGCCTGATCTAGTTGATTTTAATACAGCTCAATTATTATTCAAAGCAAACAAAAATGATCTACCTGCCAATATTCAAATACATTTCAAACACAGAGAAGGAGTTCATAATCTAAGGGGGTGTAGTATCTTTACTATTCCAACAGTAAGAACTACAAGGAAAAGTTTGTGTGTGTCTGTGCGTGGAGTGAAACTTTGGAACGGATTTGATTTGGGGCTCAAGCAATGTTCAAATATCCATCAGTTCAAAACAAGATACAAAAAAATGGTATGGGCAATGTATATGAATGTGAACATGGATGCCTAAGTGTTAAACTCCATCACTGGCTAATAATGATTATTATTATTATTATTATTATTATTATTGTTGTTATTATCATCGTCATCATCATCTTCATTATTTTATATGTATTATTGCCATCATTTATTGTCATTGCTATTGCTATTGTTCATATTGTTATCATTATTGTTTTCATTATCGTTATTATTATTGTTTAGTCATTGTTGATATTATCATTATTATTATTATTACTTCTATGACATCACCCAACTAGTTAAACTATGAATTAGTATCAATGAGAGGAATACATTGAATTGTGTGTGTGGGTGTATGTGTGTGTGTGTGTGTGTGTGTGTGTTTGTGTGTGTGTGTGTACACAAACAATCCTATATGCAATTTTGAGTAATACTAATTTTCTGCAAATGTAAAAACAAATATGAATTCTGACTAAAGAATTGGTGCCGATGGAAACTAAGAAAAGGGATTTGAGTACACTATCTGGAGTACAGGCCAGGCGAGTGGGGGATCTTATGTTCGTGGATAGCTCCTCTGGCAGGGGGCTCCCCTCGTCTCTTTTAATGCACAGCATAGGACACATAGCAAGAGTGGTCCTCAGGTCCTGTTGATCAGGGGCAGTAGCTCCACAGCCACAGATCCACTATTAACCACTAATATCACAGTCAAAATGAAAGCTTGTTCCCATAGGCACCATAAACTGTTAATAATGTTTAGACAAAAGTGTATATTATATATATTGTATTTATATAGGTGTGTATGTGTGTGTGTGTGTGTGTGTGTGTGTGTGTGTGTGTGGTGTGTGTGTGTGTGTGTGTGTGTGTGTGCGTGTGTGTGTGTGTGTGTGATGGATATGTGTGTATGTTGGGTATATGCATGTGTGTATGTATGTGATTGTGTGTGTATGTGTATATATATATATATATATATATATATATATATATATATATATATATATATATATATATATATATATATATATATACGTATATGTATATATATATATATATAAATTGTATATATGTGTGTGTACATATGTATATATGTAAGTGTGTGTGGATTTAAATGTATTTTATATAGACAATATATAGCAGCAACCACTGAATTGAATTATATTATATATATTATTGTATAATATATTGTATATATATATTGAATATGTATAGGGGTGGGACCTAATAAGTTTACTTCTTCCCACTCCCTTTTGAGCCAATCTTGACATCTACAAAAGATTAGTCACATGTAATGTTTTCAATGTAGGTGTAAAAATAATGTATCTATATATTTCTTTTGTATTTTATGTAATTCTCTTGTTTTGTTTGCATGGCTAAAAATAAACCCATTCATTCATTCATTCATTGTTTAAAATTTGGTAACATCCATCCATTTCCTACCGCTTGTCCCTTTCGGGGTCGAGGGGGGTCGCTGGCGTCTATCTCAGCTGCATTCGGGAGGTAGGCGGGGTACACCCTGGACAAGTCGCCACCTCATCACAGGGCCAACACAGATAGACAGTAACAGTTTTATCTAAAGCGGCCTAACAAGTCGGTGTCTCCTCACTCCTCTTTCCATTGACTTGATCACTGAGCGTATAGCAACCCTCAGCCTTTCAGATAAACCATCCACGGTCAAGTACAATTGCACTTTTGGGGAATTTTGCCTTTCGCTCACAATCATTACGAAATACATAACGACAGATGTTTTTTTTTTCAATGCATTCTAACTAATAAAAACTTAAAAGAGCCAATGAGAGGTCCTCTATTATGGCAATAAAACCCAATAAATAACCATTTTTATAACCGCTAACAATACTCCATTTACATTTTGCGACCTGAATATTAACCAAGTATTACTGTTATTGTTATTATAAGTGCAAACACAGACAATGTATATATAGTGGCGCCATGATCACTAACGTGTGTGCCGATGTTTACATCATTGAGTGGTCTGCTGCTTCCTCACTTCCTTGCTCCCCTTTATTGGATATCAGAGTTGCCCACACAGTTTCAGAAGGTAAGCTACTTATGAAATGACCAAGTTGAAGTGATCTATCTGATATATATGTATATATTTATATATATTAGGAGTGTGGGAAAAAATCCATTTGAAATTGAATTGTGATTCTCACGTTGTGCGATTCAGAATCGATTCTCATTATCAAAAAATCTATTTAAAAAAAAAAAAGAAAAAAAAAAATTATCAATCCAACAAAACAATACACATCAATACCATAACAATGCAATCCAGTTCCAAAACCAAACCTGACCAGCAACACTCAGATGTGCAATAAACAGAGCAATTGAGAGAATACACAAACAGGACACAGAACAGGCCAAAAGTAGTGAAAAAAAAAAGAATATTATCAACAACACTGTCAATATTAGTTATAATTTCAGCATCCATCCATCTTCCTCCGCTTATCTGAGGCCAGATCGCAGGGGCAGCAGCCTAAGCAGGGAAGCCCAGACTTCCCTCTCCCCAGCCACCTCGTCTAGCTCTTCTCGGGGGATCCCGAGGCGTTCCCAGGCCAGCCGGGAGACATAGTCTTCCCAACGTGTCCTGGGTCTTCCCCGTGGCCTCCTACCGGTTGGACGTGCACTAATCACCTCCCTAGGGAGGCGTTCGGGTGGAATCCTGACCAGATGCCCGAACCACCTCATCTGGCTCTTCTCGACGTGGAGGAGCAGCGGCTTTACTTTGAGCTCCTCCCGGATAACAGAGCTTCTCACCCTATCTCTAAGGGACAGCCCAGCCACACGGCGGAGGAAACTCCTTTTGGCCGCTTGTACCCGTGATCTTATCATTTCAGTCAGGCCCCAAAGCTCATGACCATAAGAGAGGATGGGAACGTAGATCGACCGGCAAATTGAGAGCTTTGCCTTCCGGCTCAGCTCCTTCTTCACCACGACGGATCAGTACAAAGTCCACATTACTGAAGACGCCGCACCAATCCGCCTGTCAATCTCACGATCCATTCTTCCCCCACTCGCGTACAAGATTCCTAGGTATTTGAACTCCTCCACTTGGGCAGGGTCTCCTCCACAACCCAGAGATGGCACTCCGCCCTTTTCTGGGAGAGAACCATGGACTTGGACAGGGAGGTGATGATTCTCATTCCGGTCGCTTCACACTCGGCTGCGAACCGATCCAGTGAGAGCTGAAGATCCCAGCCAGATGAAGCCATCAGGACCACATCATCTGCAAAAAGCAGAGACCTATTCCCGAGGCCACCAAACCGGAACTCCTCAACACCTTGACTGCGCCTTGAAATTCTGTCCATAAAAGTTATGAACAGAATTGGTGACAAAGGGCAGCCTTGGGGGAGTCCAACCCTCACTGGAAACGTGTCCCATTAACTGCCAGCAATGCGGACCAAATTCTGACACTGATCGTACAGGGAACGGACCGCCACAATAAGACAGTCCGATACCCCATAATCTCTCAGCACTCCACACAGGACTTCCAGAGGGACACGGTCGAATGCCTTTTCCAAGCCCACAAAGCACATGTAGACTGGTTGGGCAAACTCCCATGCACCCTCAAGAACCCTGCCGAGAGTATTGAGCTGGTCCACAGTTCCACGACCAGGACGAAAACCACACTGTTCCTCTTGAATCCGAGGTTCGACTATCCGGCGTAGCCTCCTCTCCAGTACACCTGAATAAACCTTACCGGGAAGGCTGAGGAGTGTGATCCCACGATAGTTGGAACACACCCTCCTGTCCCCCTTCTTAAAGAGAGGGACCACCACCCCGGTCTCCCAATCCAGAGGTACCGCCCTCGATGTCCACGCGATGCTGCAGAGTCTTGTCAACCAAGACAGCCCCACAGCATCCAGAGCCTTAAGGAACTCCCGGCAGATCTCATCCACCCCTGGGGCCTTTCCACTGAGGAGCTTTTTAACTACCTCAGCAACCTCAGCCCCAGAAATAGGAGAGCCCACCACAGATTACCCAGGCACTGCTTCTTCATAGGAAGACGTGTTAGTGGGGTTGAGGGGGTCTTCAAAATATTCCTTTCACATATCCACAACCTCCACAATTAAGGTCAGCAGAACACCATCCGCACCATCCACGGTGTTGACAGTGCACTTTTTCCCCTTCCTGAGACGGCGGATGGTGGTCCAGAATCGCTTCGAAGCCGTCTGGAAGTCGTTTTCCATGGCTTCCCAGAACTCCTCCCATATCCGAGTTTTTGCATCCGCGACCGCTGAAGCTGCACACCGTTTGGCCTGTCCGTACCTGTCCATTGCCTCCGGAGTCCTATGAGCCAAAAGAACCTGATAGGACTCCTTCTTCAGCTTGACGACCTCCCTCACCGCTGGTGTCCACAAACGGGTTCTAGGATTACTGCCCCGACAGGCACCAACTACCTTGCGGCCACAGCTCCAATCAGCCGCCTTGACAATAGATGTGCGGAACATGATCCACTCGGACTCAATGTCCACTACCTCCTTCGTGAGATGGTCAAATTTTCTCTGACAGGAGACTCTGCCAGACGTTCCTAGCAAACCCTCACAATGCGTTAGGGCCTGCCAGGTCTGTCCGGCATCCCCCCCCCCCACCACCATCGTAGCCAAATCACCACCAGGTGGTGATCGGTAGAAAGCTCCACCCCTCTCTTCACCCGAGTGTCCAAAACATGAGGCCGCAAATCCGATGACACAACTACAAAGTCGATCATGGAACTGCGGCCTAGGGTGTCCTGGTGCCAATTGCACATATGGACACCCTTATGTTTGAACATGGTGTTTGTTATGGACAAACTGTGACGAGCACAAAAGTCCAATAACAAAACACCACTCGGGTTCAAATCCGGGCGGCCATTCTTCCCAATCACGCCTCTCCAGGTTTCACTGTCGTTGCCAACATGAGCGTTGAAGTCCCCCAGCAGAACAAGGGAATCACCCGAGGGAGCACTCTCCAGTATTCCCTCGAGTTCACCCAAAAAGGGTGGGTACTCTGAACTGTTGTTTGGTGCGTAAGCACAAACAACAGTCGGGACCCGTCCCCCCACCCGAAGGCGGAGGGAGGCTACCCCTTCGTCCACTGGGTTGAACTCCAACGTGCAGGCTTTGAGCCACCCCAGCCGCCCGTCGCCTCTTACTGCCGGCAACGCAAGAGTGGAAGAGAGTCCAGCCCCTTTCGAGAGAAGTAGTTCCAGAGCCTTTGCTGTGTGTCGAAGTAAGTCTGTTTGCATCCAGCCGGAATTTCTCTACTTCACGCACTAGCTCAGGCTCCTTCCCCCCCAGTGAGGTGACGTTCCACTTCCCAAGAGCTAGCTTCTGTAGCCAAGGATCGGATCGCCAAGTGCCCTGCCTTCGGCTGGCGCCCAGCTGACATCGCACCCGACCTCTATGGCCCCTGTTATGGGTGGTGAGCCCATTGGAGGGGGGACCCATGTTGCCTCTTCGGACTGTGCCCGGTCGGGCCCCATGCAAACAGGCCCGGCCACCAGGCGCTTGCTATCGTGCCCCGCCTACGGACCTGGCTCCAGAGGAGGGCCCCGGTGACCCGCGTCCAGGCGAGGGAAATCTGGGTCCTTGATTGGTTTTCTTCATAGAAGTCTTCGAGCTGCTCTTTGTCTGATCCCTTCACTAGAACCTGTTTGCCTTGGGAGACCCTACCAGGGGCTTTAAAGCCCCCAGACAACATAGCTCCTAGGATCATTGGGACACGCAAACTCCTCTACAACGATAAGGTGGCAGCTCAGAGAGGAGTAATTTCAGCATAGCAGTGATTAAAAATCTCTCATTGACCTTATCATAAGTCATTTATAAAAATAAAAATAAAGAACAATAGTGTCACAGTGGCTTACACTTGCATCGCATCTCATAAGCTTGACAACACACTGGGTCCAATTTCTCCACAAAGATAAAACAAGTCATATTTTTGGTCCGTTTAATAATTAAAACAAATGTACAGTATTGCAATCAGTTGATAAAACATTGTCCTTTACAATTATAAAAGCTTTTTTACAAAAATCTACTAGTCTGCTTGCATGTCAGCAGACTGGGGTAGATCCTGCTGAAATCCTATGTATTGAATGAATAGAGAATCCTTTTAAATCGGGAAAAAATCGTTTTTGAATCGAGAATCGTGTTGAATTAAAAAAAAAAACGATTTTGAATCGAGTCGTGACCATAATAATCGATATTGAATGGAATCGTGGGACACCCAAAGATTC
Organism: Nerophis ophidion; assembly: GCF_033978795.1. NCBI lineage: Eukaryota > Metazoa > Chordata > Actinopteri > Syngnathiformes > Syngnathidae > Nerophis > Nerophis ophidion. The sequence continues at coordinate 45,668,473 of NC_084613.1, forward strand.
GCAGCCCTAATATATATGTATATATTTATATATTGTTAACGGCTTCCTGCCGTCATCGTGCGGGTTGCATAGTTCATTGAGGAAGGACCTCGCTGAGCAGGTTTGACTCTTGTTTATTTTTCAATAAGCTTTGACTTTTCGGTCGGATCGCTTTTCAGCCGTTCCTCCTTCCTGCCCCATTCCTATCTCACCTTCAGTCTGCTGCGTCTTCGTCGCTGTGATCGTTTTTTCTCAGTCGTTCTTGCTCGTCTGGCATTGCTGCATCTGCTGCGGACACTCCAACTCCTTCCTCGCTCCTTCCTCCTTCTCCCCTCTTAAACGCTGCGAGGAGATAGGCAGATTGAGAACCGATGTGTGTGTCACGCACCTGATCTGGATTGTGGCGGCGTCACTCCAGGCACGCCCGCCTCTTTGTTCCGCTGCATACTCCGCCTCCTGGCCGCCATCTTGAGCCGGGCCAAAACATGCTCCGCCCCGCCGTAGGCCCGTCGGCTTCGTCTCTCCACATATATGTATGTATAAAATAAATGTTTTTTTGATATTTTTGTTAACATGTTTTTATATAGGTTCCCTTCTTTCATGAAGACAATAATATACGTTTGTGTATTACCTTATTCTGATTAATTGCATTGATCAGAATCAGACAGTAGTTGCTGATAAGTTTCACAACTTTGAATGTCCAATGTCGAGGGGAAAAAAAGTCCTCCTCCCTTTCCAAGAACACAGTGGTTGGTTTTTAGCTTCTTTTTTGCCCCTTTACAAGAAATACATTGGATTTAACGCTGTAGATTGCTAGCTTGTACGCGTTACATTTCTTAGACACTTATTTTGTTTGCACAGTCAGGATAGAGCAGCACATTTATTGTGAAGACAGGAACCGTGTGGTCAGTCTTTACACTTCTGACGGACCAGTACAAGAGAGAGTCTGTAAAAATAAAAAGTGCTACTCGCGTTCCTGTCGAGTGTTTTTTTTTTCTTCATATTGAGCTCGCAGCAGCCAAAGTAATCTCACAAGATCCTTGTCTTTCAAGTGACAAAGGTGACGTCATAGTGAAGATTGATTAACACAATTTTTTGGGGAATTTTTTGTTACACCCTCAGCGATCGACCGGTAGCTTGCGAACGACATAATGGGAAGCCCTGTTGTAGATCATAAATCTTGACTTTCACCAAGATAGAAGAAGACTGAGGACGTTACTTAATTAAATACGTGAGTCCAGCTGTACTTTGTAACGTGGATACAATTATTAGCCCAATCACACGTGTCTCGCTCTCTAACTCACTCCCAATGTGTCTCCCCGCTCCGTCGCTCACTCGTGACGTCATAGCCTGTCGATTCTGTAGTTCTCCCACAATACAATCACACCACATCTCCCCTTTCTAGAATCAATGGGTAGACTGCCATTGATTCAACCGACGTTGAGGATTTTTCTGCCTCGTGGTTGGAAGGCCTGCTCCTATATGGGCCTGTACCAAACAATCAAACACAAACACATATTTTACCCTTAGAACAATCCACTTCAATATCAATACTCAGACATCCATCCTATACTAATCCCTTTACTGTCCTCAACCTAAGCCCTGCAACTGACTTGAACATTTACAGTGCAATAAAACATATACAAAACACTCCAATTAGACTTTTCTGTCTTTTCCCACATACAGTAACATTCTTTTTTTTTTCATTAGAGTTTCTGTAATGTCTCTAGGAAACAAAATTATAGGTCCAACCTAGTTGGTCTCACCACAGCGCTCCCAGACCTGGTTCTAGGAGTAGGAGTAGATGGAGGTTCTGGAACACTATGTTGCGATGTTTCTGCTGAAGGAGTTTCCGGAACGCCCCCTAGGAACGGCTCTGCTGCACCACTCTGCTCCTGCGAGGATCCCATAGGGATGAGATGACGACGGTTCCGTCTGATGGTCCCATGGGGTCCCTCCACCAGATACGATCGTGGAGTGGTGTGACGTCCGATGATAGCTGCGGCTTTCTTTTGGTCTTTGATCCACATGTCCTGTCCCGGATTCAGCCTGTCAAGGTTCATTGAATGATGCCGCAGGTTGTAGCGTTGTGCATCTTTTGTCCTCTTCTCCCCTTCTTTCAGTCTAACAGCTTCACTATCAGGAAGAGCAGGATTTAGCAAAGCTGGAAGGATAGGCACTATTGTGCAGAGCATCCTCCCCATGAGAAGTTGCGCTGGACTGTACCCATTGTCGAGAGGGGTAGCCCTGTAAGCGAGCAAAGCAAGATAGGGGTCATCTGTTTTCTTTAGGAGACCTTTCACCGTATGTACTTCACGTACAGCTTAGGCGTTACCTTGAAGATATCTTGGGCTACTGGTAACGTGCCGGAATCCGTAAGACTATGCGAACTCGGCGAAGCCTGCTCCGGAGAACTGGGGCCCTCTATCCGAAACGAGAAGATCTGGGATTCCATGACGTGCATAAATCGATTTTAGATGTTGGATTACATCGTTTGACCTTGTGGAGGTCAGCAAAGCAATCTCCACGTACCTTGACATGTAGTCCACTACCAGCAGGTTGGTCTTGGTACCGAGCATGAATAAATCAGCTGCTAACTTCTCCCACAGTCTTCCTGGGTATGGTGACGGCATCAGCGGCTCGCTGTGGTTCTGTCTCTCCTTACAGCATGTTTGGCAGTTGAGAACCAATTCATTCAGCTGCTGGCTCAGCCCGGGCCACCATACTGACTGTCGTGCCCGCTGTCTACACTTCACCACGCTTTGGTGTCCTCCATGCAATTTGGCGAGAACATAATTTCTCATTGTAGAAGGGATGACGAGCCTGTGTCCCTTCAGCAAGACACTATCTTGAACTGTGAGGAACGCCTGCTCTGCCCTGTACAGCCTGAGTGCTGGTTCTGCGAAACCGTGTCCTGGCCAGTCTTCAGCACACAGCTGCATCACCTGTGCACACACACTGTCTCTCTGTAGCTGCTCTCTCAGCTCTGTAGCTGCTCTCTCAGCTCCTCCAGGTAGTCAGCGCTTGCAGGTAAGTTTTCCAGTTCCATGTCCACATAGATGTTGGTTTCTTCAAACAGCTCTTTGTCCGCTGCTGTGTCCTCTCTCTCAACAGGAGCTTGTGACAACGTATCTGCTGTCCACAGACACTTCCCTGGCACATGAGAGATAGAGTAAGAATAGCGCATCAGACGCATTCTGAAGCGTTGGATCCGTAGAGGTAGAGCATCCAGTGCTTGAGACCCCAGAAGACTCAGGAGAGGCTTGTGGTCCGTCTCCATCTGGGAAAGTTTCCCGATGAGGAAGTTGCGGAACCTCTCACAGGCCCAGGTCAGCCCCAAAGCGTTCTTCTCTACTTGCGCGTATCTCTCTATGTTGGTGTGAGAGACCGCGACATGTAGGCCACTGGCCTCCACTCTTCGTCCCACTTTTGTAGCAGTACGCCTTCCAACCCGTACAACGACGCGTATGCTGAGACTTTGCACTCTCTGTTGGGATCATACATGGCTAGCACTGGTGTTGACGTCAGTGCATCCTTTAGATCTTGGAAGGCCATTGGCTGGTCGACGCCCCACACCCAGCAGTTCTTTTTCGACAGGAGATCTCGCAGGGGCTTGTCTCTCTCGGCCAGCGGCGGCACAAACTTCCCAAGTTGATTTATCATTCCAAGAAAACTTCTCAACTCAGTCACAGTTGTTGGCTCCTGTATCTTCCTGATGCCACTGGTGGAGAGCATGTGGCCTAGAAAGGTCACCTCTGACTTTGACAGGTCGCACTTATCGACATTCAGAGTGATGCCTCCCTTTTGGATTTCTTCTAGTGTGGCATGCAGGCGAGAATCATGCTCCTTTTGTGTTCGGCCCCACATTAGCACGTCATCCATGTGGCAAACAATGCCCTCAAGCCCTTCTGTGACCTCCGTCACCATCTGGTTCTGAAAGTGTTCGGGGACGGATGCTATTCCAAACGGTAGCCGCCTGAAGTAATAGCGCCCGAAGGGTGTAATGAAAGTTGTCAGTTTTGCTGAATCTGCAGTTAGAGGAATTTGCCAAAACCCGATGTTTGTATCCAGCTTACTAAAAAATGTGGCTACAGCCAGCATTCCCAGTGTTTCCTCCACCGATGGAAGGAGGAACTTTTCCCTACACACTGACTCGCTGAGTTTTGTGAGATCGACACATATGCGTACAGCACCTGTCTTCTTGGGCACCACCACTATGCCAGCGCACCAGTCTGTTGGCTCAATTCACCCCGAGTTGTTCCATGTGGGACAGTTCCTGCTTGACTTGGTCCATTAAAGGCAATAGAATCCTCCTTTGTGTCTTTAATGAGAATGGTTCCGCCCCTGGACTCAGCTTGATGGCCTATGGGTGCCCAACTTCTCCGAGCCCGGTGCATAATTTTGGGTAGTGCTCCTTTAATGTTTCCATAGTAACGCTGTCTAGGCGTGCTACAAGCCTCAGCCGACAGCTCACAGATCTTCCCAGCATGGCAGTATGCACATGACGAGCAAAACACACATTCTCCCTCTCTGTTTTTTTTCCTCTCCTCAGTAGCAACCTGGCGACTCCCACCACGTAGAGGGGATTTCTTCCTGGTCCCAGGAGTGGCTTTATTGCCTTTCTGAGACTAGGCGGATCATTTCTGTATGTGTTTAGGAAAACTGAGTGAGGCAAGACTGTCACATCGGCACCTGTGTCAATTTTGAATGTCACACTGCTCTCATGGATGCCAATTTTGACCATCCAAGGATCCCCATCCTCCGTGACACTGCCGAGGAAGATTTCATTCTCATCCTCTTCAACTTCATGCACTGATTTGGACTTGCACACACGCTTTTAATGTCCCCTCCTCCCACATGCATGACATTGAATTGATTAACGTGGACCTTGACTTAAACAAGTTGAAAAACTTATTCGGGTGTTACCATTTACTGGTCAATTGTACGGAATATGTACTAAACTGCAATCTACTAATAAAAGTATCAATCAATCAATCAATTCACTTCATTAGCAGGACAGTCACTTTTTGGACGGGATGGAGAGCTGCCACAATTTTGACACGATGACTGTGCGCCCTTGTCCTTGCTGTACTGAGTACTGTGTGGCTTGTACTTTGGGCTATCAACATATTGAGGTTTGTGTTTTTTTGAAGTTGCTCTTGAACACTCTATTAACAGACTTTGCAACACTTGCCTCTGATCTGGTGGTGTCCCCTCGGAGTGTAGACTGCTGCCTTTTCACCTCCTCGCTCTGTCGTGCCATTCTTATGGCTTTATCCAAGGATAGATCCGCGTCCAACTGCATGCGTTCAGACAGCCCTTTGTCTTGCAATCCGACGACAAGTCTGTCTCTGATCAGTTCATTGTGTAGCATCCCGTAGCTACAATGCTCCGCCAACGCATATAGTGCAGTGACAAACGAATCCACATTGTCCCCTTCTTTCTGCTTGCGCATGTTAAACTTAGCACGCTTGTAGATAACATTTTTTTTCACGACAAAAAAACCTTGTAATCTATGGCGCACTCCATGGAGAATATCATCCGCCTCGTCCCCCATGCAATAAATCAATGTGTTCACTTTCTTGTCCTCGGAGCTTGCATTTAGGTTTCTTGCCAGGCGAAATCTTTAGAATTTCCGGATCCATTTGTCCCACTCTTGTGGATTTGAATAGTCAAAGGACTCCGGTGAGTGAATGTTGAACGTAGCGCACGGTCCCACGGCAACCACCGGCGCGTTGGGTGACCGTGCAGGTGCTGCAGCGGCTCCGTCTCCCTCGCACATGTTGTCCTTAACTTCTTTCTCCACAGACGCGTACAAACTATCTTTCCACTTGGCTCACACTCCACATTAACTACAGGACTTCTGACACCATGTCGGGTTACTTAATTAAATACGTGAGTCCAGCTGTACTTTGTAACGTGGATACATTTATTAGCCCAATCACACTTGTGTCTCGCTCTGTAACTCACTCCCACTGTGTCCCCCCGTTCCGTCACACACTCGTGACGTCATAGCCTGTCGATTCTGTAGTTCTCTCATAATACAATTACACCACAGACGTATGCCGACAAGTTGGTACACTCTGATGGCCAAAGTAGACCCAGAAATGGGGAGAACAACATGAGAAAACGCTTGGTGCCACCGTCCTTTTCTTTGTGTCTTCATCTAAATGGGAATATATGAACATCCTAGCAGTCGGCATCCCAATGACAGCAGATAGTGTACAGTAAGTGATGTTTTACTATGTTTGTTGGCTCTCATGAAGTCTTCAGTGAGTAATAATCAGTAATGTTAAAAAGACGAAAAACCTTGTGATGAGTTTTTGAAATTAAATAAATGTGCCTGTTACTACATTACATATATACTTACAGTATGTAGGTATATAAGAGGTGTTTGGATATTTTTTATGGGCTTTATAGGCAGAATAGAGCGGCTCCTACAGGCACCATTGTCAGCTGACTTTTGATCAAACGTATTTAATATTTCGAATACATTAAAAAATATCCATCCGTTGTCATGTCTTTCATAATGGTTGTGAACAACGGGCAAAATTCCACCAAAATTGTGGTTCCTCTTTAAGGTACAGGAGCATGTATGCTCAAAATAAATTGTGCAAATAATATACATTAATGATTACTGCGAGGATGTTTTGTCATTTTACAAATGAAATAACGAATTAACTTTGTCAGCGATAATAAATACTGTAGCTCGGCTTCAAATATAATATTTGACTACTCAAAGGGGAACAGGGGCAGCACGGTGGAAGAGAGTTTAGTGCATCTGCCTCAAAATATGAAGGTCCTGAGTAGTCCTGGGTTCAATCCCGGGCTCGGGATCTTTCTGTGTGGAGTTTGCATGTTCTCCCCGTGACTGCATGGGTTCCTTTCCTCCCACCTCCAAAAACATGTACCTGGGGATAGGTTGATTGGCAACACTAAATTGGCCCTAGTGTGTGAATGTGAGTATGAATTTTGTCTGTCTATCTGTGTTGGCCCTGTGATGAGGTGGCGACTTGTCCAGGGTGTACCCCGCCTTCCGCCCGAATGCAGCTGAGATAGGCTCCAGGGACCCCCTGCAACCCCAAAAGGGACGAGTGGTAGAAAATGTATGGATGAAAGTTTAAAAAAAAAAAAAACTTTTTTCGTATCTTTCTTGCCATCATTAGTTAGAAGTGGAGTGTTTAAGTTGACCAATTTCTTAGTTTATGGCCATAACCTTTGATGACACAGGTAAGAGGCATGATTTCTATCCATCCATTTTCTACCGCTTATCCCTTTTTGGGTTCGCGGGGGTGCTGGTTTTATAATCTAGAAAAAACTTTCACCTGCTCAGAGGCTAAATATGTCAATATAACTGCATGAGGTACTAAGTTTTCTCTGTGATGACAGCACCACTAAAAGTAGTTCTTATTAAAACAATATCACTAATACTGTTACGCGAGCGCCGCATCGTGGATACGCGCGGGGTATCACCTCTCGGTGCAGAAATGAAGGTAAGAACAGGATTTAATATAAAGTTACAAAAGAACACTTTTACAAAAGGTCAAATAAACGTGTGCCAATGCACGGGAAGCCGACTGCAGAACGTTAGAAAAAGAGGCAGAGTTCAAAAGTCCATAAAGCGCGAGCCGAGCGCGCGCAGGAAAGCTACACTGAGCAGTCCGAATACAAATAAACTCACGTAACTGTTGCGTGGTGCAAACAAACTGGCCAGGCAGAAGATAGGTAGCAGGCGGTCTTAAATACTAAAATCATAATTACAAACAGGTGAACGTCAGGCGCCAGTGCAGGTGAAGGTAGCTTGGTCAACAAAAATGGAAACAGATGGCAAAATGTAACAAGAAAAAAGCTCAAAAGAGGATGCTAATAACTATGAAAACTCAAAGCATTGTCTTTCAAAAATATGAAAGTGGGCCACAGAGTCTTTGATTTTTCATTATGCGTGGAAAAAGAGCCCAGATTGAAAGCTGTCAATCAACAGGGATGGTGTGAGGAGACTGGATCTAGATTTGTTTTGTTGTTGTTTGGTTTCACAGAATAATAATGTTGACACACATACATATAACATACATGTACCTGAGATTACCTTGTAGTGTTAAGCACTCTCTCATTTTCTACATGTTCCCTGCAGCCATTTGTGTGTATCTGCATTTTGATCCGCAGCCTTGACCGTGTTTAACCCGAGTGTTTGACTTGAGCCTCAGCAACAGTTAGCCATCGTTCCCTCAAGTAATATTAATCAATTATCTTGCCCGCCGGATCAGTTTGGGGGAGAAGTCATCTGGAAAGAAGCACAAGCAAATATAATGGGAACAAGCACAAGCACATGCCAGTGAACGTTGTAATGCCTAATCCTTTGAGACAGCCCACCGCCACAATGTCACTTCTAGTTCGCTTGTCCTCTGCCTTCAACCTGCCCGGCAAATGTCTTGTCTTACCCGTGCTAACTTTTGTTTTTCTAAAGTTGCAAATATAGATTTTAGTGTATACATCTATATGCATGCATATACAAACCCTGTTTCCATATGAGTTGGGAAATTGTGTTAGATAAAAATATAAACGGAATACAATGATTTGCAAATCCTTTTCAACCCATTCAGTTGAATGTGCTACAAAGACAACATTTTAATGTTCAAACTGATAAAAAAAATGTTTTTGCAAATAATTATTAACTTTAGAAATTGATGCCAGCAACACGTGACAAAGAATTTGGGAAATGTGGAAATAAATACTGATAAAGTTGATGAGTGCTCATCAAACACTTATATGGAACATCCCACAGGTGTGCATACTAATTGGGAACAGTTGGGTGCCATGATTAGGTATAAAAGCAGTTTCCATTAAACGCTAAGTTCTTCACAAACAAGGATGGGGTTAGGGTCACCAATTTGTAAGCAAATTGTCGAACAGTGTTTGAACAACATTTCTCAACGAGCTATTGCAAGGAATTTAGGGATTTTACCATCTACGGTCCGTAAAATCATCAAAAAGTTCAGAGAATCTGGAGAAATCCCTGCATGTAAGCGATGATATCACAGACTTTTGTTCCCTCAAGCGGTACTGCATCAAAAACCGACATCAGTGTGTAAAGTATATCATCACATGGGCTCAGGAACACTTCATAAAACCACTGTCAGTAACTATAGTTATTCGCTACATTTGTAAGTGCAAGTTAAAACTCTACTATGCAAAGCCAAACCCATTTATCAACAATATTCTGAAACGCCGCCGGATTGGCTGGGCTGAGCTCACCTTAGATGGACTGATGCAAAGTGGAAAGGTGTTCTGTGGTCTGACAAGTCCACATTTCAAATTATATTTGGAAACAGAGGACGTGGTGTCCTCCAGAACAAAGAGGGAGATAACCATTCGGATTGTTATAGGCGCAAAGTTCAAAAGCCAGCATCTGTGATGGTATGGGGGTGCATTAGTGCCCAAAGCATGGGTAACTTACACATCTGTGAAGGCACCATTAATGCTGAAAGGTCCATACAGGTTTTGGAGCAACATCTGTTATCATCTAAGCAACGTTATCATGGATGTCCCTGCTTATTTCAGCAACACAAGTGTTACAACAGCGTGGCTTCGTTAAAAAAGAGTGCGGGTACTTTCCTGGCCCGCCTGCAGTCCAGACCTGTCTCCAATCGAAAATGTGTGGCGCATTATGAAGCGTAAAATACGACAGCGGAGACCTCGGACTGTTGAACGACTGAAGCTCGACATAAAACAAAAATGGTAAAGAATTCCACTTTCAAAGCTTCAACAATTAGTTTCCTCAGTTCCCAAACGTTTATTGAGTATTGTTAAAAGAAAAGGTTATGTAACACAATGGTGAACATGCCCTTTCCCAACTACTTTGGCACATGTTGCAGCCATGAAATTCTAAGTTAATTATTATTTGCAAAAAAAAAAAAAAAAACTTTATGAGTTTGAACATCAAATACCTTGTCTTTGTAGTGCATTCAATTGAATATGGGTTGAAAAGGATTTGCAAATCATTGATTGATTGATACTTACATCTAACACATTTTCCCATTTCATGTGGAAACGGGGTTTGTATGTATATATATATATACATAGTACAATATCTGAAATACACATTCCTACACAAAGAACTGTCATCTTTTATTTTGTATTTTCAGAATGATTGGGAAGGTTTTTCCTCTCTCAAATTTCGATAGTGCTGCACACATTTCGGAAGTGATTTGGTTTGCAAAATTGTATCATATTCACTCAACCTTATTTCTTAATATTAACTCACAGAGGTGTGGACTCGAGTCACATGACTTGGACTCGAGTCGAACTCGAGTCATGAATTTGATGACTTTAGACTCGACTTGACAAAATGTAAAGACTTGCAACTCTTAGACTTTAACATCAATGACTTGTGACTTGACTTGGACTTGAGCCCTTTGACTTGACATGACTTGGTACTTTCCCCAAAACCCCACGATTAAAAAGTTATTCAGGAGCGCTCCGTATCTGTCCGTGTCTGTCAGCGTGTGTGCGATTACAGTGTGCGCTTCCTGTCAGAACAACAGCCAATCAAATTACAACCACGTTGTTTTCGTCACACAGCATTCATCCAATCAAATTGGAGGAAACCCAACGAAGAAGAGCTTTCAAACAACAGAAGAATAAGTGAATACAATTATGCCATAAAGTGTTTCGTTTGGGTATTAAAAGTACGACATGGTCAACAAAACAGGAATTGTCGTATGCAAAACATGCGGTTGGAAGATTATAGACGGAAACACATCAATTTACAACTTCGTTCGACATTTGAAGTTGCACAAAGAAGGGTACGTTTTGAATGTAAGCTAACGTTTATTGGCTGATTAACATGACTTTTATTTGCTGTGTAGTTAAATCAGTGAGGCTGTAAACTCACTGCTAACGTTATAACCATAGACATCTTATAAGGGTACCCAGCATCGAGCGCTACTGCCTATTGCCGCTGACGTGATGCGCGGCTGCCATCTTGGAGTGGTGATCCGCTCCACTCAGTTCAATTCATTTGGCAGAAGCAATGAACTGTCAGCGCATTTAATACATATTAACTCACTGAATACCACTTATACTCACGCGCTTTTTTTGTCATACGTGTAACTATGATAAAGGACACATGTCTTGGCGTGTTCATAATTTGCTTAATAGTAATAGAATATTCTTATAAACTATAAGTGACCAGACGTCTGAGATCAAAACTGGGAATATAATCCCAGAGAAGGGGGGAAAAAACAGTCAGCTATTTTAAAGTTGAAGAAACAATATGATTAGGTTGTATATACATGCGTATATCCTACATCAGGGGTAGGGAACCTATGGCTCTCGAGCCAGATGTGGCTCTTTTGATGACTGCACCTGGCTCTCAGATAAATCTTAGCTGACATTGCTTAACACGATAAGTAATGAATAATTCCGCTGGGCATCACAGTTTTGATTGATTGATTGATTGATTGAAGCTTGTATTAGTAGATTGCACAGTACAGTACATATTCCGTACAATTGACCACTAAATGGTAACACCCGAAGAAGTTTTTCAACTTGTTTAAGTCGGACTCCACGTAAATCAATTCATGTTACGTGTTAAAAACAATGTTGAAAATATAAAACATTCTCATGCATTTTAATCCGTCCATCCGTTTTCTACCCTACCAGTTCAAGAAATCGCATTAAGAAGTATTTTATTTATTATTGGCTAGCTTCAGAATAACAATGTTATTAAAAAAAAAATAAGAGACTTATTAAACTCTAAAAATGCACGCATTTAGTTGTATTCAGTGTTAAAAAATATTATATGGCTCTCACAGGAATACTTTTTAAAATATTTGGCTTTCATGGCTCTCTCAGCCAAAAGGTTCCCGACCCCTGTCCTACATAAACAATGTATGAATACATTAAATATCTATATATCTTACTGACCTATGGACCAGAGGTTCTCAAATGGGGGTACTTGAAGGTATCCCAAGGGGTACATGATATATTTTTTTAATATTCTAAAAATAGCAACAATTCAAAATCTTTTATAAATATATTTATTGAAAAGTACTTCAACAAAATATGAATGTAAATTCATAAACTGTGAAAAGAAATACAACAATGCAATATTCACTGTTGGCGGATAGATTTTTTTGTGGACATGTTCCATAAATATTGATGTTAAAGATTACTTTTTTGTGAAGAAATGTTTAGAATGAAGTTGATGAATCCAAATGGATTTGTATTACAATCCCCACAGAGGGCACTTTAAGTTGATGATTACTTCTATGTGTAGAAATCTTTTTTTTATAATTGAATCACTTGTTTATTTTTCAAAAAGTTTTTAGTTATTTTTACATCTTTTTTTCTTTTTCAAATAGTTCAAGAAAGACCACTACAAAAGTGCAATATTTTGCACTGTTATACAATTTAATAAATCAGAAACTGATGACATAGTGCTGTATTTTACTTCTTTATCTCTTTTTTCAACTAAAAAATTCTTAGCTCTGATTAGGGGGTACTTGATTTAAGAAAATGTTTTCAGGGGGTACATCACTGAAAAAAGGTTGAGAACCACTGTTATAGACTTTATCTCTGTTGCTGCAACAGCAGAGAGTTTATTCTGTCTTGACACTTTGTATTGATATTTTCTATTACATTCTTCCTTTAAATGATCATGTTTACAGTGATTGTTTTATATGTATTTTTGATGTATGTTGCTTTGGATAAAAGTGTCTGCCGAATACTTAAACATATATAAACACCTGAAAGTCTTTATTTCACCTAAAACCACAAATTTATTTCACTGGATTCAGAATAAAACCAAATTCTGTCTTACCCAACAAAGTTAGTATTTGAATATTGTTACTTGAATACTTATCTGTTGTTACAATAAAATGAGAATGCATCATAATCAGTGGCGGCTGGTGAATTTTGTTTTAGGTGGGCCTGAAAGTTTGTAAACCAAATACCTGTAGGGGGTTATTCCTCGCCCAGAAGATTTTTTTGTGATTTTCACATACAAATATTGTAGTTCTTTGCTCCTGCTTAACTCTGTGGTAATATTATTTTCACAAAATACAACCAATAGTATGTTAATGTAAATTCTTACTTGTGAAAAGTAATCCTCCAATTCTCATTTTCAACAGTCCGCTCATTTGAGCAGGAAAACGCTGAATACCAGCCCACCATCTTTGTTTTCTACCTCTCAACTGTCAGTTTAGGCTGCTTGCCGGCTCCTCATCACCACTTCAAGATGGCAGCCAAATTGCTTGCGTCACAGCAGCCAATTCTGCGTCTACTTATAAGATGTCTATCGTTATAACGTCATTGCAAACAAGGCAATCTGTTGCGTCCACTGCAGTTCGCAACCTTATTCATACTTTTTGTCAAGTGATTTTTTTTTAAGCAGGGTTGCATGAGGTACCTGTACATAACGTTATGTTAGTGAATGCATCACACACAGTAACGTAACGTTAGACAGCGGTCAGCAGCACCGCGTATTTTATCCACCTACAAAAAGACAAACATAGTCAAATAAAGGTCAGTTAAAATGTATACTATATTAAGAAGATGTGTACATATTCCATAGAGCCCTGACATCTAAAAAGTACTGCACTGTTCATTGTTATGTTCATGTATTTGTTGAGTTTTTCATGTGTACGCACACATAAACACATATAGTGTGAGATGAGATCAATGAGATAAGGTAACAACATGATATAAACTGCTGTGGAACTAGTTACAATGCTATATTCCATGTAAATACAATGTTAACACTTTTGTTCAAATAAGTACAGTTGCACTTGTTTTTTCAAATGTGTTTATATTGTAAAGGAATGAGGTAAATGTTTAGAATAACTGGTTAATAGTGCTATTATGAAGTGCAATGTCGGCACTGTTTTTTTTAATAATAAATACATGCAGCGTTTTAAAAGCATACACAATCTGTGTACATATATTATAGTCTGTGGTTAAAAAGACTTGAAATGACTCGAAACTCAAAATGCAGGACTTGGGACTTGACTTGAGACTTTCCAGTATTGACTTTGGACTTGACTCGGGACTTGCCTGTCTTGACTTGGGACTTGACTCGAGACTTGAGGGCAAAGACTTGAGACTTACTTGTGACTTGCAAAACAATGACTTGGTCCCACCTCTGTTAACTCATAACATAATTATCTTGGAACTACGGCATATATGTTTTGTGGTCAATAAAATCATTTACTGTTGGAGAAAGCTGTAAATATGAGTTTAACATAATCATCCACATGGGTTTAGTATTCAGAGAAAAATAAACCATTGACACTACTGTCAAGTTTCAGAACAATACCTAATGCATCATTAAATGTGTGTAACATATACACACAAAAATACATTAAACTTCTTGAATAAAAATACACAGTATGCAGGGCAGTTATATCATGTGTGATTTTATATGTTTCATTAGTGACAATTCTAGCTAATAAGGCTTGCAAGCACATGGCTAGCAAACACATATTTAAGATTTGTACACTCATAAAAACATATTTTTCATGAAAGCTGAAAAAATTACAAAATTGAACAAAATATGTGTTGTTGTTTTTTAAAGATACACACTGATTTTCGGACTTTGGAAGACATTAATTTAAAATCTTTGGCAGGGCTTTTCAACTACATAATGAAGAGGTCCAGAGTTTTAAGAGCCCAAGGTCTCAGGGGAAAAGTAAAAAACAACAAGTTTTCCACTGCACTGTCAATAAATTCATTTTTCTGCCCACTCTACTTGTTTCCAGCATATGCAGCTACACAGATAGTTAAGAGCATGAAAAAACAGAAGCTAAGTTTTGTTGATGATTGGTCTTCCTTCTGTTGAATTATTTTTCCTTCTCAGCTTTATTCATCTTATTTTATTTATATTTGTAAGACTGAACATATAAAGATTTATAAAGTATAACGTCCATTGTGTATTTTACATAAATAACGTCCATTGTGTGTGTTAGATAAATAAAATAGAAGGTTTAGAGTTAATATACACAGCAAACATTGCACACATGTGGTTTAACACAAACAAACCTAAAGTGTAGCTCTTTCACCTTCTACCTACTCAGTGGCCTAGTGGGTAGAGTGTCCGCCCTGAGATTCAGTAGGTCGTGAGTTCAAACCCTGGCTGAGTCATACCAAAGATTATAAAAATGGGACCCATTACCTCCCTATTTGGCACTCAACATCAAGGGTTGGAATTGGGGGTTAAATCACCACTGCTGCCCACTGCTCCCCTCACCTCCCCGGGGGTAATCAAGGGTGATGGGTCAACTGCAGAGAATAATTTCGCCACACCTAGTGTCTGTGTGACAATCATTGGTACTTTAAAGGCCTACTGAAACCCAATACTACCCACCACGCAGTCTGATAGTTTATATATCAATGATGAAATATTAACATTGCAACACATGCCAATGCGGCCTTTTTATTTTACTAAATTGCAATTTTAAATTTCCCGGGACTTTTTTCTTGAATACGTCGCGTAATGATGACGTGTACGCGTGACGTCACGGGCTGTTATGAATATGAGCGCTGCACACACACGCAGCTAAAAGTCTTCTGCTTTAACGGCATAATTACACAGTATTCTGGACATCTGTGTTGCTGAATCTTTTGCAATTTGTTCAATTAATATTGGAGAAGTCAAAGTAGACAGACGGAGTTGGGAAGCTTTAGCCACACAAACACACGGTGATTCCTTTTTTAAAATTCACGGAAGCGAAACTTTACTATGGATCACAGCGGACATGGATCCCAACCGAATGTCAACCAGCAGATTTCGGTGAGAAAATTGTGGTTAAAAAGTCGCCACTTACTGGATATCAGCTGAGCTTCTGCCTCCCGTTCAGCTGCCATCGACTTCCCCGAGACACTGCGCGTCAACACCCGGCCGTGGACGTACACTTCTGACTATCAGGTACTGTTAAACTCACTAAAACACTAGCAACACAATAGAAAGATAAGGGATTTCCCAGAATTCTCATTGTAAATGTCTCTAAAAACATATGAATCCTTCTCAATGCAACGTGATTGCAATCGCGTTTTTTTTTTTTTAACCTTTTTTATTTATTTTTTCTAGTCCATCGCTATCAATATCCTCAATCACGAATCTTTCATCCTCGCCCAAATTAATGGGGAAATTGTCGTTTTCTCGGTCTGAATAGCTGTTTTTGTTGGAGGCTCCCATTAAAAACAATGTGAATATGTGAGGAGCCATCAACATGTGATGTCATCGTCTGCGACTTCCGGTGGAGGCAGGGCTTCTCTCCAGTTGCGAACTTTATCGTGGATGTTCTCTACTAAATCCTTTCAGCAAAAATATGGCAATATCGCAAAATGATCAAGTATAACACATACAATGGACCTGCTATCCCCGTTTAAATAAGAAAATCTCATTTCAGTGGGCTTTTAACTTTAACTTTAACGCTACTGGTCAAATTTAGTGCTGCATGTATTTAACACCTTTGAACACCAGAGTCAAGCAGCCAAAAACAACACAACCACAAATACAAAATACATCACAAAATTTGTTGTCCAGTTGCTGTTAAAAGTCGTATTTTTGCGATTTATTTAGATTTTTTTCAGTGTCAATAGTGCTATCTTCTTCTTGTGGGGCGGTATAGCTCGATTGGTAGAGTGGCCATGCCAGAAACTTTAGGGTTCACAGGTTCGATCCCCGCTTCCGCCATCCTAGTCACTGCCGTTGTGTCCTTGAACGAGACCCTTTACCCACCTGCTCCAAGTGCCACGAACAATAATTTAAATGCAACTTAGATGTTGGATTTCACTATATGAAAGCGCTTTGAGTCACTAGACAAAAGCGCTATATAAATATAATTCACTTCACTTCTCACTTCTACTTACCTACAGCTGCTTCATTGTGACATATGCTTCTTTTTTCTTTTCCCCCTGCGGGGTGACGAGAATACTGCATACATGATCGACCCTCTTTTAAATGGTTTCATAAATCCTAATTAGGTGACGTTCTACGGGCCAAATGAAAAGCTCTGGCTGGCCGGATGGGGCCCGCGGGCCGCAAGTTGAATAGGTCTGATCCATGGGATTAAGTGATTTACTAAACTGCGATGGGGTGCAGAAATACAATGCCACTTTCTGGTCAAAAATGGAATCAGCCAAGCCGATAAAACTCTTGTGTTTCGTTAGCAGCATAACAAATATTTTTTGAGCACAGTTTTTTAATTAAATAAGGTCTTTCAGCCTCTGTTTAAACTTGATCGTGAATATATTTTAAATTACATAATTGAAAAAAATCCCCCAAAAATGTTAAGCGGTATTTTCATGAGTTGAAATTTAGGGGTCAGGATTGGGTCGATGCCCTGGGTATAAACAGATCATAATATACAGTATACTCAGCAAAAACTCATACCTGAATACTTAATTGTTTTGTTAAACCTCTTTTTAGTAATGGGACAGTAATGCCCCCATATCAGAGAACAGGGAGACAGGTTGGGTGTCTTTGTCTTCTGCTAAAGTTGGTTATATGTTTTTACTCGTCGAGACAAAAGGTTTTAAAGGTGAGAAAGAGGGAGAGGATTATTACAAAGTGTGTGATGGATGATGTTCAAAACACACATTTCTGCACGAAGGCAGGGAAGTTAAGCAATGGGCTACAGTGCTGATTGGCCTTTTAATAACCATGACCACAAGTCATATGGGGCCAAATTGGATTTGGCTCACTTGACCAAAACCTCATTAATACTTAACCTATTAGTAGAGGCTTGATTCAAAGTTTTATTCCAACATACCTAAAGCAGGGAGCCATGCGTAGCCTGTGACTAAATTAATTTTTATATGAGAGGCCGTGCATTAAAAAGGGAAAATGTTCTTTTGTTGTTTTGAAATTATGATTAATGTACTCCTTTTCCTATAGCTTGTAAGGATCACGGGAAAGAAGAGGACCAAGGAGGCGGTGGAGTTCTCGCCTGCCGATTTTTCTCTCGGAGGACCAAAGAGGACCCATGGATGCCACAAGCGAGTCCTAACAGCAAATGTGGTGAAAGCCACGCCTGTCGGAGATTTGCTCAAACTTTTGCAGAACAAGCTTAATAACGATGAAGAAATTCACAGCACATAATTGCATTTCTAATCAGTCACTTGCAGGTCTACTAAGAGATGTAAGTGCAATCAGGCCTTGTTAAGGACTCGGCCTGCTTAGGCAGCCTCACGATGGACTGAAGAGTTTGTGGCTCCTCCTGGTTTTTCACACACACACACACACACACGCACGCACGCACGCACACTCACGCACACACACATACAGACCACCTGCCAACACACATTCTTACAATCATGTCTTCTTGTATTTGTCAGCAGGGCGCTTTCTAGATGGTCTGTTCAACCTCGAAGGCATGAATTTAGCTTTTTAGAGTGTCACTGCAGGGCTGAGAGAGGCAAAAACGTATACGCCCCGAAAAAGCTTTTTATAAATTTATATATATGTAACAGAGCTGCCTATTAGCACAACACAGGCAGTGTAGTTAAGGTCCTCGAAGGGCTTGCCTCTGTTCTCCTCAGCCTGCCTTCCATATTCAAATGTCCCCAAACATATTTTAATTTTAAGGCCAGCCGCGAATTGTGTTTGAAGAGCCTGTTTTCCTGCAGTGCTGAATTAGTTTGCTTCTGGAGCTGTGCAGCTGGTAAACGAGCCGAAGAGGAAGAGAGAAATATTTTCACAGAGAGTATCGCTTCCTTGTCTCCCTGGGCACTGGATGCATTAAAGGATCAATGCGAGCGTCTGCTGAGATCAGACACGCAGTCAAAGTCTCTACCCGACTGGCAAACAAGGTAGATATACATAAAATATTATATTTAATGTATATCAACACAACAGTCCCATGCACTAGTACCTTAGTTTTTGTTTAAAAAAAGTTCAGAAAAAAGCTGAATTGTACAAAAACTGAAGAAATAATTATTTTAAAAAATCAATTAATTCATTCTGGATCTACACATAATAACACAAAGCTCATTTCTTAGGGAAAAAGCGTACCATATTTTCCGGACATTAGGTAGCACCAGTATAAAAGCTGCACCTACTAAATTTTAGAAATTTTTTTTTTTCATATAGTAGCCGTGCCGAACTCTAAGGTGCTGATATATACCACTGTGAAGAGAGATATTTATATAGAAAAAATGTGGATGACCACGTAGTGGCCACATCCGTGGCCGACAAGGAGGCGGACGTGTCGTCATCGTGACAGGCGGCGAAGCTTGGCGTGGTGCGTCAGGCAGCGGGTTATGGCATGGCGCTGCTACTGGCGGCACTGGAGCTTGGCGGTGTGGTGCAGCTACTGACGGCACTGGAGGTTAGGTTGGTGGCGTGGTGCAGCTACTGGCGGCACTGGAGCTTGGCGGTGTGGTGCATTTACTGGCGTAACTGGAGCTAGGCGGCGTGGTGCAGTTACTGGCGGAACTGGAGCTTGGCGGCGTGGTACAGCTACTGGCGGCACTGGAGCTTGGGGGCGTGGTGCAGCTACTGGAGCTTGACGTGGTGCCGGCAATGGTACCTGTTGTGGTGCAGGCACTGGGGCCCGGCATGGTGCAAGCATTGGGGCCCGGCGGGGTGCAGGCACTGGAGCTTGGCGTGGTGCAGGCACTGGAGCTTGGCGTGGACTTGGTGCTAGCCGTGGACTTGGACTTGGTGCTAGCCGTAGACTTGGACTTGGTGCTAGCCGTGGACTTGGTGCTAGCCGTGGACTTGGTGTTAGCTGTGGACTTGGTGCTGGACTTGGTCTTGGTGCTAGCCTTGGACTTGGTCTTGGTGCTAGCCGTGGACTTGGTGCTAGCCGTGGACTTGGTGCTAGCCCTGGACTTGGTGCTAGCCGTGGTGCAGGTCGGGGTGCTAGCCTTGGAGTAGTGACAGGTGCTAGACAGCCGTGGTGCAGCTAGCCGTGGTGCACGTGGAGGTGGACTAGCTGGGAGTTGCGGCTTGGAAGGCCTAAAGACCGGTGGTGGAGGCCGGACCGGAGGTTGCGGCTTTGCTGGCCGAAAGACTGGTGGTGGAGGCCGGACTGGAGGTTGCGGCTTAGCAGGCCAAAAGACATCCCCAACAAGCCCCCCCCTCAAGGAGCAGATACTAGATGCGCTCCCCGTGGTCTGGAATTGTCTTTTGGGGTGTGTGGAGGGAGGTAAGGACGGGGTCAGAATCCTCCCCTTTAAATTGTCCAAAAAGTGTATTTTCGACCTGGGATTGAGTGGGTGAAAAAAAATAACAATTATGTGATGGGGGCGGGGCTTGAGTCCTGGGGGGAGGGGCATGAATTTCAGATGGCTGTGACTGATTATACTTAATGTTCAAAATCATGTTTTGGTAATATTTGATCATGTTTATGGGGCTAGAGTATTTTGCTGGAGGCGGGTGATCAAGAGAAAAACAATAAAAAAAAAAAATCCAGGTCTGTGGTGTCGTCCGCAGACGGTGGCGTGACGTTGTCCTGGGGAGGCCGAGCAGGCTGCAGCCTATTTACGCCCGGAGGGGGAGGAGAATGCGGGAGGAGAATGCGGGAGCGACGCGTGTTGTCCGCTTGCGGCAGCTTTCCCTGACGTGCTCCGTCTGGAGCGGCGCTTCCGGGACTGCGGTGACGTAGAGCCGTCCTCAGGCCAAATGGAGCTAATAGGAATTAGCTTACCATTTGGCCTCCACGTCAGGTCTCGCTCCGCCATGGCTCCTAACGACTCCCACTTTACTTCCTCGTCCAAATTCCTTACGGGAAAGCGATTTGCTGGCAACATAAAGTCAAATCTTGTACTAAGGGGTGGTTGTTTTCCCGAGATGCAAGTGAACTTGGACCGGAGATGGCAGGAAGGTAAAGACATATTTTATTTTAACACAATAACTGCACAAAAAAAGGCAAACAAATAGCGCCCACAATGGCGGTACAAAAACTTAGCTGGGTAAACAAAAACTTGCACTGTGGCATAAATAACGAGAAAACTTACTTTGGAACAGAACGAGAACGGGACATGGATCATTGGCATGGATTACAAGGTGCGTAGCAGGTGATGGAGGGTGTGAAGGAGGTGATGTTGCCAGGACAAAAAACAGAAACAGACAGGCTTAAATAATACTGTGGTGATTAGTAAAAACAGGTGTGAGACATGAGGACAGGTGAAAACTAATGGGTAGTCATGGTGACAAAACAAAGCAGGAAGTGCAAAAACAGGGACTAAGTGGCCAAAAAAACAACAGAACATGACTAAAACAAAAGATGATCACATAGACATGACAGAAATAGGCTCCAGAAACCCCCACGACCACGAACGGGATAAGCGGTATAAAATTGATGGCTATTTACATATATATATATATATATATATATATATATATATATATATATATATATATATATATATATATATATATATATATATATATACATATATATATATATATATGTATTATTCACTGTTACAAGCGGCCCTCTTAGGGCAACCATGACCTCAATGTGGCCCTAAATGAAAATTAGTTTGACACGCCTGCCTTATGATTAACATTTTTTAATAGTTCTAAAAATAAAACGAGCGTTTGTTTCCTGATTTCACGACAAGTTAAGATCTGGTGTCTTTAAATTCAATATGAGACGAACCAAGTTTTAATATATTTTAGTCTCAGATGTTAGCATTTTGGGGAATTTCAGTGTGTGTACGCTACTTGCTCGTCTTTGCACGCTTCTTATAGTCAGCCACTTGCAAAGCGTACATAAGACCATGCAGCATGTCATATTGATATGGACTGCACATTCTGAGCTCCGCATTAAAAAAATGAGCTTAAAATGAATACATTGATGGATGCTTGGAGTTAAGTTGACAAGTATCGACAGTGTAGTTTTTTTAAGGAGAGCTCCTCGCTGTTGTCTGATGAGTCAGTGTTCGGACAGGGCAGGACGACATATCGCTTCAGATAAAGTTCAATTTGTAGTATGGGAACACCTCAGCCGGCACCATGTTAATTAGCAGTCAAAATAACAACCTCTCAGCCCTAAAATGAATTTCCATCAGCCAGGAAGTGGGGAAATAGCTTCCATGAAGCCTGTCAATTGCCCTGTTACAGTTAAGGAATTCAGCAGGTTGGTATGGCTCATATTTCATCCCAGGTAAAGATTACCTGTCAGGCCCATGGGAGATGTATTGATCTGTTTTCCTTTTTCCGCCAGCAATCACCTGACAAAGGCACCTAGGAGGCGAGTGAATGAGTGATGTCTGCTGTGTGTCTTCCGCCATCACTGTGGCCTCTCGCATCCACCGCTGGGTACAGGGCCCATGAGGAAGAGAAGAGATCATGCAGTTATAAACTCTGTTTGAACCCCCACGGTACGCATGCGAGGCAGAATCTTTGCCCCCATATCGGGTCGCAGGTCAATGCAGGAATTTGCTTTTTTTTTTTTTTTTTTGAGGCTCCTTTCTTGTCTTCTGCGTTTGTCCGGTGATGCTAGAAACCATGCAAAACGAGGCCCTCTGGTTCCTGCTGACAAATGCATGTTGTGGGTCGTTCAGTTCAAGTCACTTTGGGTTTCAAAGCATAGGGCGCCTTTCTTGCTCCGAGATGCTACATAAAGTGATCTCTGGAGTGGTGCTGCTGCCCCAGCAAAGATCAATAAGCTTTACATTATCTTCTAGTTTCTTGGCAGCTCAAACTATTTATATATATATTTGCCTTGTTCGATGCAACGTCGATGTCAATATCAAACTTCGCTGTACAAATGTGAGAAAGTAATGAAGTCTTGTCCATTAATGAGGATTAGATCTAAGAGCCTCATGTAGATGTCATGATAGACATCATGGTAGATATGTCTCCCCAGGATTTAAACATATATTCCTGATAACAAGGCTCTTAGGCAGCTACCCCAAATTGATATAGAGTACAAATAGCATCTTATCTCTAGAGCTCTTATAATTATACTTTATAGTAGTAAAGGCATGTCTAATTGCTTTGGAAATGATCTCCAGAGAATTAGACATCCCCAACAAGCCTGTACAGTTTTACTAGATGTTAAAATGGAAAATATGACCATAGTAAATATAGCAACATTTAGTCTGATTACCATAATAATGTGTACTCTAAAAATAGGCTTATCCACATATTAATGGCATTACCCTGAATTGTAGTGCAATTAATATGATATAACACTTGTGTGAAAATTGTGACCAGATGATGACATAAGATAAAATATCTGGGCTTGTGAAACCTTCACAATAAAAATAATACATGCATAATGTATATTTCAGTTATTACACTAAAAGTACAGCAACATTCCATGTGTTGGTATTAATTAAAAAACAACAACGTATTCCTGAGTTGCAATCACATGACCTACTCCAAAGGCAATAGAAGGGCAAACATTTCAATGTGGCCACCAAAGTTACCAGCAGCTGTCGTAGTATTATTAAATATTTAGTGGCAAATATACAAGACAGATACTGTATCATCAAAATATAGCTGAATGTGATAGAGAGGATCCATACACTTAAAGATCTGGTGGAGTTAACTAATTTGGCGTTAAGGACCTCAGCTTACAAGCTTAATTGATTCTCAAAACACTTGTATATTAAATCAATGCCGTCCATTGACATGATTTGAAATTGGAATTTGGCGCCCAAAATATCACAGTTTTAATATTTGAACATGTAACATGCCTGTAAATGATTTATATAAAAAATGTTGTATAAAAACAATACAATAGGTAAAAACACTACAGTAGTATTATAGAGTAATGTAAATAATTATGTACAGCATTTACCTAGGAAAGGGGACTTGTACAGTACCTTTTAACCAGGAACCACACAGGAGGTCATTCATACCGACAGCCATCAGACTGTATAATGCAAATGTTCCTACTTGACTGGACTTAAATGTAGAATATATGTAAAATATATTTATATTATTCATATATTATATATTATATATATAATATATGTAATATATTATTTATTATTATTATTGTTTATTGTGAGCGAACTGTTGTGCAGAATTTCCTCCAGGGATCAATAAAGTACTTTCTATTCTATTCTATTCTATTCCAGTAGCTTTTCTGTCAAACACACTATCAGTAGAAGCATTTAAGTCTCACCTTAAAACTCATGTGTATACTCTAGCCTTTAAATAGACTCCATTTTTAGACCAGTTGATCTGCTGTTTCTTTTCTTTTTCTCCTATGTCCCACTCTCCCTTGTGGAGGGGGTCCGGTCCGATCCGGTGGCCATGTACTGCTCGCCCGTGTATCGGCTGGGGACATCTCTGCGCTGCTGATCCGCCTCCGCTTGGGATGTTTTCCTGCTGGCTCCGCTGTGAACGGGGCTCTCGCTGCTGTGTTGGATCCGCTTTGGACTGGACTCTCGCGACTGTGTTGGATCCATTATGGATTGAACTTTCACAGTATCATGTTAGACCCGCTCCACATCCATTGCTTTCCTCCTCTCCAAGGTTCTATATGGGCCTACCGAGGATGTCGTAGTGGTTTGTGCAGCCCTTTGAGACACTAGTGATTTAGGGCTATATAAGTAGACATTGATTGATTGATCAGCAGCTTTTCCATGTTTTAAATAAATGTCCATCATATAGATATTATTTTAACATTCTTGGCTGGCGCTGGACTCATTCTGCTTCAGTATGGTGCAGACGAGCAATGATACACTCGAATTGCTTTGCCAAGTCAGGTGCAAACACAATCATTTTTTTTTACAATTATTTTTTCATTCAAAGAATAAAATCCACTTCTTCTTAGCAGCATTATCCTTTGCACTCCCATGATTGAACAAAACAAGTTATTGTGATCTCTAGCTTTGAGAAAATTCTAGTGAGTAAAACACCAGAAATGTTGGTCGTTTCTTACGGGGTTCGCTGTGACATTTGTTACGGCAATTAATGGTGGGGAGGCTTGTAACTCAGATAATTGCTTTCAACCTAACGTGAGAGAGAGCTCTTATCTAAAAATAACTCTTGAGTTGTTGCACTCTTAAATTGAGGTACCATTGTATACCACACTAGATGAATAAATGTCTTGTACAGGGAGGCTGCATATCCCATAGCAAAGACACACTGTATCTTAACATACATAACATACAGCCATGGAAGCACATTTAATCCAACTTTTACATCGGGCAGAAAGCCTATTAACCAATCAAATCATTAAATGGCCTGTAAAAAATACAACTATTAGAAGGAATTTAGCAAGGTTTTCTTGATGCTGAACATTGCAGCATACATACTACAATAAGACACATTTTTTTAAGAAAACTACTCATTTATAAACATGGAGAACAAGAAAAGTAAATAAACAGATTATACAGATATTGACATAGTAATCACTGGTAACTCGAGCGTGGTGTTGGCTCGGCTCCACTCGACTTTGCTTGATTCATGGTAGACTATCTTGTGAAGTCTGTGATAACATTTTCAAAAAATCCCAATCTGTGAGAAAAGCTTATGCATGCGGTATTTTTTGCTTTGATTTGACTTAACATGTCCTTACAACAAGCCCGACCAAAACTTTGATGTTTCATTGATAATATGTAACACGGTGATCAAAAATCTGTCAAAAATGTTTTACAAACCCTGTTTCCATATGAGTTTGCAAACTGTGTTGAATGTAAATATGAACGGAATGCAATGATTTGCAAATCCTTTTCAACCCATATTCAATTTAATGCACTACAAAGACAAGATATTTGATGTTCAAACTCATAAACTTTGTTTTTTTTTTGCCAATAATAATTAACTTAGAATTTCATGGCTGCAACATGTGCCAAAGTAGTTGGGAAAGGGCATGTTCACCACTGTGTTACATCACCTTTTCTTTTAACAACACACAATAAACGTTTGGGAACTGAGGAAACTAATTGTTGAAGCTTTGAAAGTGGAATTCTTTCCCATTCTTGTTTTATGTAGAGCTTCAGTTGTTCAACAGTCCGGGGTCTCCGCTGTTGTATTTTACGCTTCATAATGCGCCACACATTTTCGATGGGAGACAGGTCTGGACTGCAGGCGGGCCAGGAAAATACCCACACCCTTTTTTTACGAAGCCATGCTGTTGTAACACGTGCTGAATGTGGCTTGGCATTGTCTTGCTGAAATAAGCAGGGGCGTCCATGAAAAAGACGGCGCTTAGATGGCAGCATATGTTGTTCCAAAACCTGTATGTACATTTCAGCATTAATGCTGCCTTCACAGATGTGTAAGTTACCCATGCCTTGGGATCTAATGCACCCCCATACCATCACAGATGCTGGCTTTTGACCTTTGCGTCGATAACAGTCTGGATGGCTCGCTTCCCCTTTGGTCCGGATGACACAATGTCGAATATTTCCAAAAACTATTTGAAATGTGGACTCGTCAGACCACAGAACACTTTTTCACTTTGCATCTTTCCATCTTAGATGAACTCGGGCTCAGAGAAGGCGGCGGCGTTTCTGGATGTTGTTAATGAATGGCTTTTGCTTTGCATAGTAGATCCTTAACTTGCACTTAACAGATGTAGCCACAAACTGTATTTAGTGACAGTGGTTTTCTGAAATGTTCCTGAGCCCATGTGGTGATATCCTTTAGAGATTGATGTGGATTTTTGATACAGTGCCGTCTGAGGGATCGAAGGTCACGGTCATTCAATGTTGCCGCTTACGTGGAGTGATTTCTCTAGATTCTCTGAGCCTTTTGATGATATTATGGACCGTGGATGTTGAAATCACAAAATTTCTTGCAATTGCACTTTGAGAAACGTTGTTTTTAAACTGTTTGACCATTTGCTCACGCAGTTGTGGACAAAGGGGTGTACCTCGCCCCATCCTTTCTTGTGAAACACTGAGCATTTTTTGGGAAGCTGTTTTTATACCCAATCATGGCACCCACCTGTTCCCAATTAGCCTGCACACCTGTGGGAGGTTCCAAGTAAGTGTTTAATGAGCATTCCTCAAATGTATCAGTATTTATTGCTGCCTTTCCAAACTTCTTCGTCACGTGTTGCTGGCATCAATTTCTAAAGTTAATGATTATTTACACGCAAAAAAAAAATGTTTATCAGTTTGAACATCAAATATGTTGTCTTTGTAGCATATATTGTAATCAGATGGATAAATAACAGCCCCGCTATGCATGAACTTGATATGCTTGGTCAAAGAACTTTAAAGGTAGTTGTAACGTAGTAGTACTCACTTCTCTTAACCGGACTGTAGCCTCCACATATAAGAAATGTGAAGCGACATGAAAAAAAACATTCTCACAATCCTGCCTTGCAGTCTCAGCGTGCTGAAATGACATTAGATTGCTTATCCACAATAATCCTGGGTGTCAAACTTGGGTCGGATCATTTCTGAGAGTGCAACTTTCGACTGGCTTCACGTCACAAACCCATCCACAAATAAAGCCGTCATAGCTTTCTTGACTGATATAATTTTGAAAGTATTTTGAAGTGTAAAATGAGCTTGGTTGATCAATTAAGCAGTTCACAAAGTCCAGGTATGAGACATCGAGGAAGATGTCGGGGTCTGCTTCACTCAGACTTGTCGATCTTGTACGGATCCTAACATCCAATTACGGCTGTTTGTTCCTTCTAACGACAAAGGGACTTCTTATCTAATGACTCACAGTATTTCTCCATCCTATCACAGCCGGTGCAAAGTTATTTTCCACTGAATAGTTTGGAAATATAATGTGTAGCGTTATTGTGAACAATGAGGTTCAACCTTCAAAATGGCTTCTGGCATGCACTTCTGGCAAAATGAAAATCCCTCTGTATGGCCCAGTGTGGCTAGACGCTTTGAAACCTCACTCCCCGACAACTTCAAGAGTAGTACTGGATGCTAAACTACCAGGTCTGGCTTTTAGCCTAGTGGTCAGCACACTTGTCTCTCAACTGGGCAACTACGGCTCACGTTCTGCTTTGAGCAGTGGTGGCTGGGGGGTCGAACTACCTGTTACATATATAATTAAGGGTACTAAACATCTTGCTTGATGCCTCTGTGCCCACAAAGGGCTACGAGAGCTTCCGCTTTATGAGATGTGTTTTTTACATTCTAATTGAAAATAAAGGGGAACTGCACTTTTTTGGAATTTTGCCTATCGTTTACAATCGTTTTGAAAGGCATGACAACTTTTTTAATGCATTCTAAATATTAAATAAATTTGATCAAAAGTCAGCTTACAATGGAGCCTAAAGGAGCCGTTCAAAATTATGCCTATAAAGCCCTTAAAAAAATCCAAACACCTCCATTAGGTTTTTATTTACATGATGTAAGCATATATGTAATGTAGTAACGGGCAGTTTATATATATATATATATATATATATATATATATATATATATATATATATATATATATATATACACACAAACGTTCGTACATTAATTTCAAAAATGCATCATGACTTGTACTTCTTTTTTTTTATCACTGATTTCTGCTCACTGCTGATTTTCTGAGAGCCAACAAAAATAATAAAGCATCACTTACTATACAAGGTCTGCTGTCGGTAAGATGCTGACTGCTTGGATGTTCATAAATTCCCATTTAGGTGAAGAATGACTCATAATCTTCACACAGAAAGGGTGTCCCAACTTGTTGGACTATATCACAAGTCGTCTTCTGTCCAGGTGAGATGCATTATTTATGATTGACAATACATTTACAGGGAGCAGGGAAGTGAGGAAGCAGCAGACCACTCGATGATGTAAACGCAGGGACACAGGAAGTGGTCACGTCACCGCTATAAATAGTTTGTCTTTGTCAGCGCTTATAATACTAATACTTAGTCAATATTCAAATCCTGAAATGTAAATAGGAGTATTGTTGCCGCTTTTTAAAAGGTTATTTATCCAATTTTATGAGTGAAATAGTGGATCTCCCATTGGGGCCGCTGTAAGCTAATTTTTATTTAGGTGTATTTACGATTTAGAATGCATTAAAAAAAATACATCTGTCGTCATGTCTTTCATAATGATTGTGAACGATAGGCAACATTCCAAAAAAAAGTGCAGTTCCCCTTTGAGGACAACTTTTGCTTCCTGGATACAAAATGCTGCTTGCCATACATTGTTCGAGTATAAACTCTGGACTGGGATGTACATTTTGTGTTAGAATTGTCATTGGAAAATATATGGAGGTTTTGCAGATGCTAAGAATACTAGTTCCTAATAGGGAGATACATGTTTTTGTCAGAATACAAATAAAGTTATGACTGCAGGGTGTTTGAAAGAGGAAAGTAGTCCCGTGGAGCCAGGCAGATGATCAATATATCCGTCTACTCTTCATCTCACCTCTCAATGCTGAAGACGTTTGTCGTCTCTTTGCTGTGTGCTGAGAGTGGGCACTATTGTCTTCTCTCACCGCTGTTCCACGGTTAAAAATCACATCATCAGCTGTCCGAGCACCGGCAGCCACCTTTCCTCCTCCAGATTGATGGCAGAATGGAGGGAAAAATCAATGGCTACCTCTCGTCACAAAGTGCAAGCTCTGTCATGTATCGCAAGTTGATGTTCCACTTTCTCCTCAATGGGAAATTGAAAGCTGAGTCCAAACTAACTGACAGAAGTGGAAGGACTGGAGTCTTTTTCCGCAGTACATTCAGTCAGATCCTTCAGTTGTCAGAATTGTACGCTTGGAACAGTTTGAGGAAGGCCGTTTTCTGTTGTAGAAAGCCTGCAGCGCACAAGGTGAAGACCGCAAAGTCGTGCTTCTATGCGTCAGGTCTGGAGTGAACCGCAGACTTAATTGCAAGTGCATATAGAGGACCATCCTCATATTTTTCTGCTTATGGCTCAGAGTTGTAACAGACAGTTGTGTACCTGAAATGTTGTCAACATTAAAACCTTTTTCATAGTTCTGGAACTCAAAATGTTGTCTACAGGTAACCAACCAGCCAAAACAGACATTTTAGACTTGTTTTCTGACGAGTTTCAGCACATTTTGGATCTGCTGCGGCACCCACAGAAGACTGGAGGCAAATTCATAATGCGTATAATAGGTTTAGGTGTCATCATCCACAATCATGTCATTTCCACACAGAATTTTTCAAAATAAATATACATTATGTGTTACACACGTTTTCGACAGTTTTTGCTACTTCTTGGGTAAGACACACAAGTGGCATGCGTAATGGAGTTTATTTGACTCTGTGAGTGTGATGGTTTCACCAAGATTTTGTGGCTTCTCTTTGGCTTTTGAGCCAACACACCAGTGGATACACTATGGAGCTTGATAGTATTCATATTGGAGACAAGGAAGTGTACCGTAGGTTCAGTTTGTGCTTGCAGCAAGGGACACAAGCGCTCATAAAGCGGAGAAAAAGAAGGTAAGTTGTAGGGCTGCTTAATTTGGGGAAAAAATTTCCAATTGAGATTTTTCCCTCCAAAATTGCGATTGCGATTAGATTTCCGATTTTAATATTTTATACATAAAAATGCATACAACTGCGAACATAACAAGTGAAGGACATGTCAGTTTGGACTGTCAATCAAACATATCCTAAAGGCATACTGAAATGAGATTTTCTTATTTAAACGGGGATAGCAGGTCCATTCTATGTGTCATACTTGATCATTTCGCGATATTGCCATATTTTTGCTGAAAGGATTTAGTAGAGAACATCCACAATAAAGTTTGCAACTTTCGGTGCTAACAGAAAAGCTCTGCCTTTACCGGAAGTCACAGACGATGACGTAACATGTTGATGGCTCCTCACATATTCACATTGTTTTTAATGGGAGCCTCCAACAAAAAGTGCTATTCGGACCGAGAAAACGACAATTTCCCCATTGATTTGAGCAAGGATGAAAGATTCGTGTTTGAGGATATTGATAGCGACGGACTAGGAGAAAAAAAAAAAAACGTGTAAAAAAAAACGCGATTGCAAGGTAGACACATTTACTCGGATAATTCTGGGAAATCACTTATCTTTCTATTTTGTTGCTAGTGTTTTAGTGAGTTTAACAGTACCTGATATTCGGAGGGGTTTGTTCCCGGGTGTCTTGACGCCAATGTCTCAGCGAAGTCGACGGCTGTTTTATGGACGGGGCAAGCTCAGCTGATCTCCGGTAAGAAGTGACTTTTTACCACAATTTTCTCACAGAAACATGCTGGTTGACATTCGGTCGTTATCCATGTTCGCTTGTAAAGTAAAGTAGTAATGTTTTACCTCCGGAAATTTTAAAGAAGGAATCACCGTGTGTTTGTGTGGCTAAAGGCTAAAGCTTCCCAACTCCATCTTTCTACTTTGACTTCTCCAATATTAATTGAACAAATTGCAAAAGATTCAGCAACACAGATCTCCAAAATACTGTGTAGTTATGCCGTTAAAGCAGACGACTTTTAGCTCTGTGTGTGCACAGCGCTCATATTTCATAACAGCCCGTGACGTCACGCGTACACATCATCATTACGCGACGTTTTCATGAAAAAATTGCAATTTAGTAAGCTAAAAAGGCCGTATTGGCATGTGTTGCAATGTTAATATTTCATAATTGATATATAAACTATCAGACTGCGTGGTGGGTAGTAGTGGGTTTCAGTAGGCCTTTAATGATTGTGAACGATAGGCAAAATTCCCCAAAAAAGTGCAGTTCCCCTTTAAAAAGTTTCTATGAATGATCATTGACTTGGGAATGACCCTGTGAGGACCGGCAGTGGCAGGACCGCCACTCCTCTCCATCCTTATCACTACTAAGTCAAAACAGGGGAAAGGACCCATTCGCGCTCCGTGCAACAAAATGAACACTGGGATTCCCCCCCGCCCATTCAGACACATGCCTCTCACCCCTAATGGGAAATTCAAATATCACATATCTGCTGAATGCAATATTCACTTAGTGCGAGATAACACTGTGCCCGATGTGTCTCATGTATCAGGGTCAGAATAAGCTCTGCAGCATAACTGGATCCTGACACCAGACCCCACTGTGAAATTTGGTTTGCAGGCTTATTCAGTTCCCCTTTGTGCTCGTGGTGCGTGTTGCTCCATTAGTGTGTTTGAGGGAGAGCAGATTCCAGGCCAT
>NC_084613.1:46662949-46745449 GCF_033978795.1 Nerophis ophidion
GACCACCATACGGCGCCTCAGGAAGGGGAAGCAGTGCACTATCAACACCGTGTATGGTGCGGATGGTGTCCTGCTGACTTCGACTGCGGATGTTGTGGATCGGTGGAGGGAATACTTCGAAGACCTCCTCAATCCCACCAACACGTCTTTCTTTGAGGAAGCGGTGCCCGGGGAATCTGTAGTGGACTCTCCTATTTCTGGGGCTGAGGTCGCTGAGGTAGTTAAAAAGCTCCTCGGCGGCAAGGCCCCGGGGGTGGATGAGACCCGCCCGGAGTTCCTTAAGGCTCTGGATGCTGTGGGGCTGTCTTGGTTGACAAGACTCTGCAGCATCGCGTGGACATCGGGGGCGGTACCTCTGGATTGGCAGACCGGGGTGGTGGTCCCTCTCTTTAAGAAGGGGGACCGGAGGGTTTGTTCCAACTATCGTGGGATCACACTCCTCAGCCTTCCCGGTAAGGTTTATTCAGGTGTACTGGAGAGGAGGCTTCGCCGGATAGTCGAACCTCGGATTCAGGAGGAACAGTGTGGTTTTCGTCCTGGTCGTGGAACTGTGGACCAGCTCTATACTCTCGGCAGGGTTCTTGAGGGTGCATGGGAGTTTGCCCAACCAGTCTACATGTGCTTTGTGGACTTGGAGAAGGCATTCGACCGTGTCCCTCGGGAAGTCCTGTGGGGAGTGCTCAGAGAGTATGGGGTATCGGAATGTCTTATTGTGGCAGTCCGCTCCCTGTATGATCAGTGCCAGAGCTTGGTCCGCATTGCTGGCAGTAAGTCGGACACGTTTCCAGTGAAGGTTGGACTCCGCCAAGGCTGTCCTTTGTCACCGATTCTGTTCATAACTTTTATGGACAGAATTTCTAGGCGCAGTCAAGGCGTTGAGGGGTTCCGGTTTGGTGGCCACGGGATTAGGTCTCTGCTTTTTGCAGATGATGTAGTCCTGATGGCTTCATCTGGCCGGGATCTTCAGCTCTCACTGGATCGGTTCGCAGCCGAGTGTGAAGCGACCGGAATGAGAATCAGCACCTCCAAGTCCGAGTCCATGGTTCTCGCCCGGAAAAGGGTGGAGTGCCATCTCCGGGTTGGGGAGGAGACCCTGCCCCAAGTGGAGGAGTTCAAGTACCTAGGAGTCTTGTTCACCAGTGGGGGAGGAGTGGATCGTGAGATCGACAGGCGGATCGGTGCGGCGTCTTCAGTAATGCGGACGTTGTATCGATCCGTTGTGGTGAAGAAGGAGCTGAGCCGGAAGGCAAAGCTCTCAATTTACCGGTCGATCTACGTTCCCATCCTCACCTATGGTCATGAGCTTTGGGTCATGACCGAAAGGATAAGATCACGGGTACAAGCGGCCGAAATGAGTTTCCTCCGCCGGGTGGCGGGGCTCTCCCTTAGAGATAGGGTGAGAAGCTCTGCCATCCGGGAGGAGCTCAACGTAAAGCCGCTGCTCCTCCACATCGAGAGGAGCCAGATGAGGTGGTTCGGGCATCTGGTCAGGATGCCACCCGAACGCCTCCCTAGGGATGTGTTTAGGGCACGTCCAGCTGGTAGGAGGCCACGGGGAAGACCCAGGACACGTTGGAAAGACTATGTCTCCCGGCTGGCCTGGGAACGCCTCGGGATCCCCCGGGAAGAGCTAGACGAAGTGGCTGGAGATAGGGAAGTCTGGGCTTCCCTGCTTAGGCTGCTGCCCCCGCGACCCGACCTCGGATAAGCGGAAGATGATGGATGGATGGATGGATGGGTTGCCAATAAACAAATCTATTCAAGTCTGTTTCCATACAAATAGCGATCTGGATTAGAAGGCACATTAAAGGGATCATATTAGGGACAGGGTGGCGCAGTGGTAGAGTGGCCGTGCGCAACCCGAGGGTCCCTGGTTCAATCCCCACCTAGTACCAACCTCGTCATGTCCGTTGTGTCCTGAGCAAGACACTTCACCCTTGCTCCTGATGGGTGCTGGTTAGCGCCTTGCATGGCAGCTCCCTCCATCAGTGTGTGAATGTGTAAACGTGGAAGTAGTGTCAAAGCGCTTTGAGTACCTTGAAGGTAGAAAAGCAATATACAAGTACAACCCATTTATATTACGCTTTTTTTGTTTTCTACATTTAAAACACTCCTTTGTAGTCTAAATAACATGTAATGGTGGTTTGGTGGTCTTTGGTCAAATCAGATTTTTTTTTTACAGACGATCTTCAAGCCGCTTTCTGACCATCTCTTCAGGATGAGACGATTTGTGGGCGGCCTAATTTAAGTGGCTCCACTTTGACAGCTTCTTCTCGGCATCATCTTCGTTGTACTGGTAGTATTTTGCTCTTCCATAGGGAGGCTACTGACACATAAGTTAGAACTGTACGCAACTTTATATTAAAAAGGGCAACACCAGAGGATGAATGCCTCGCATCAAAAGGATAGAGAAAAGGGAGCTCATTGACTACAATGGCGACCGAGCCCACATTTCTGGGACTTAAGCAGATCCCAAATACACATCCGTAGGTACCAAAAGGTAAGAAAAGATGGTTTTTCATGATATTATGAAACAAATCAACAGATAATATGTCTCCTAAGAAGTACCATTTTGGGATCCTTATACAAATATCATAATAATACTCGTATGTTGAAGCACAGTACGTCTGACTACGGCAGTCGTAAGGCTCCGACAATCCATCAAACCATGGAGCTTCGAAGCATACCAGAGTCCTACTAAAACATTTTGACAGATTTTTGAGCGCCGTGTGTAATGTGTTATACTCTCAATGAAACATTACATTTTTAGTGTTGCTTTGTAGTGACATTTAATGAATATGCTTTAACTTGCAGTCCACAAGTATCTCTTATGTGTGACTACCGTCTACTGTTCACCCTTATCAGTACATCCATCCATCCATTTCTACCGCGTATTCCCTTTCGGGGTTGCGGGAGGCGCTGGCACCTATCTCAGCTACAATCGGGCGGAAGGCGGGGTACACCCTGGACAAGTCGCCAGCTCATCGCAGGGCCAACACAGATAGACAGATAACATTCACACTCACATTGACACACTAGGGACAATTTAGTATTGCCAATCAACCTATACTCTGGTGCATGTCTTTGGAAGTGGGAGGAAGCCAAAGTACCCGGAGGGAACCCACGCATTCACGGGGAGAACATGCAAACTCCACACCGAAAGATCCCGAGCCTGTTATTGTGAGGCAGACGCACTAACCTCTCTGCCCCCGTGAAGCCCCTTATTAGTACACAATGTACCACACAAAAGAGCTTGGAGGTCGGCAAGCACAACCAAAATTATTCCGTACATTAGGCGCACAGGGTTATAAGGCGATTTCTGAGAAAATGAAAGTACCGTATTTCCTTGAATTGCCGCCAGGGCGCTAATTAATTTAAAACCTCTTCTCACTCCTGCGCTTACCAAAGGCATGCGGTAAAAGTAAGCATGCGCTAATTATTTTAAAACCTCTTCTCACTCCGGCACTTACCAAAGGTATGCAGTAAAAATTTGAGTGTGATGTAAGCTTGGACCTTAAATCCTACTGATTAGCTCTTAATCTTCTTCTCTCTATGCGATTTCAAATTACCGGTATTGAAATCAGCCTCCTCCATTTTGAAAATGATGACAAGGGAAGTGTCACTCGTGACGTCACTAGTTTGACCAGGCAGTAATACTAAGCATGCGGTAATTATTTTGGGAAGCGAGTTTGACCCGGCAGTAATTCAAGGCAGGCGCATACTATATGCTCTGCGGCAATTAAAGGAAATACAGTATTTTATGTGTGCTTTAAAGTCTGAAAAATAGGGTAATTTGAACATAATAATGTCTTGTTCCTCGCTAAGAATTTGACCTATTAGGACATTTTGAAGTTACTTGGGGTTACATAGTCAGGCTTTAATTGCAGTCCACAAGTATCTCTTATGTGTGACTGCCATCTACTGTTCACCCTTATCAGTACACCATGTACCAAACAAAAGAGCTTGGAGGTCGGTAAGCACAACCAAAATTATTCCGTACATTAGGTGCACAGGGTTATAAGGCGGCTTCTGAGAAAATGAAAGTATTTTATGTAAGCTTTAAAGTCTGAAAAATAGGGTAATTTGAACATGATAAGGTCTTGTTCCTCGCTAAGAATTTGACCTATATTTAGGACATTTTGAAGTTACTTGGGGTTACATAGTCATCATTCAAAAACAGTTTCAAAAACAATATATGGTAATAGCAGCCAGAGTGAGGGTTAAAGCTGCAGA
This sequence comes from Nerophis ophidion, assembly GCF_033978795.1. Lineage (NCBI taxonomy): Eukaryota > Metazoa > Chordata > Actinopteri > Syngnathiformes > Syngnathidae > Nerophis > Nerophis ophidion. The sequence continues at coordinate 46,667,183 of NC_084613.1, forward strand.
CACCAATTGAAGTTTAAAGGGGAATTGCACTTAAAAAAAAATAAAAAAGCCTATTGTACACAATCATTATGAGAGACATGCTTAAAATGAGGAAAATACGTAAGTATTGAATCTTATTACAAATGTGGCCATTACTACATTGCATATATACTAACATCATGTACATAAAACCTTAATGGAGGTGTTTGGATGTTTTTTTAAGGGCTTTTTAGGCAGAATAGAGCGATTCCCATAGCCTCCATTGTAAGCAGACATTTGATTGCATTTATGTACTATTTAGAATGAATTAAAAAAAATGCATCTGTTGTCATGTCTTTCATAATGATTGTGAACGATAGGCGAATTCCTAAAAAATAATGCAGTTCCCCTTTAAAACGAATGATTGAACTTGAACTTAAATGAACCCAAGTGTATATTTGCTCTAACATTCTGACAAGAGGAGCTTCAGAAACATTGAAGAATTGGTCACTTTAGGGTATAAAAACCAAACTGTTTTCAAATACAGTGGTACCTTGACTTAGTATTTTGAGATACGAGCTGTCTCTCTATTATGCTTCAAGTTGAGAGCAAAAAAAATTGAGTTGTGAGCCTCCACACAGTAGTTGCTGTAGCAATTGTTTCATTTCAACTTTAGCAGCAAGTACAATTCTTACACACACTGGCTCGACTTGCTTTCTGTTATGTGTCTCACTTAAATTGTCCCCCCCTGCAACCTGTGTTTATTAGGAACATTTCCATCACACATTGTTTGTAAGACTACAGACCACTGCTTTATCTGGGAAAATTGTCAGCACAAAACTCTTACCGAATACACATTTCTTTTATCGTTGACAAAGGGATAATATTAAGACATGCTACAGTGTATTGATATTTAAAATTCCTATGTCCATGAACTCACCTCTCTTTGCATGTTGCAGACAATGTGATGCGTGTGTGTGAGTTTAAACACTTTAAATGTTGTAACTCAGGACTGCTGTTGGCGTGTTGAGGACGCCAATAAAGTTTAAACAGAGCGCCAGACTCAGTTGGGGTGCTACAATATCATCTGTTTCCTCCTCCTGTGCCCTTGCCAAGAACTCTTCTTGCTGAGCTTGAACAAGAATGCTCTCTTTAAAACACAATGGTCGTCAAGACATCTTAAAGGGGAACTACACTTTTTTTTCCTATTCTGCCTGTCATTTACATTCCCTACTTGAGACAAGAACTCGGTCTTTTTGTGCATTCCAAATTGTAAAAAAGTTAAATTAAGTTAAAGTTAAAGTACCAATGATTGTCACACACACACTAGATGTGGTGAAATTTGTCCTCTGCATTTGACCCATCCCCTTGATCACCCCCTGGGAAGTGAGGGGAGCAGTGGGCAGCAGCGGTGCCGCGCCCGGGAATCATTTATGGTGATTTAACCCCCAAATCCAACCCTTGATGCTGAGTGCCAAGCAGGGAGGCAATGGGTCCCATTGTTATAGTCTTTTGTATGACTCGGCCGGGGTTTAAACTCACAACCTACCGATCTCAGGGCGGACACTCTAACCACTCGGCCACACTAGCAAGAGGTGACTAACAATGCAGGTAATGAGGATTCAATCTTCTCAGCCTATTTCACCCTTTATTTGATCAGTAAGCGTACAAATATAGCGATTTTAAATGAAACGTAAAACACCCCAGAAACATACATTTATAATATTTCTGTCGCGGCGCATGCGCAATCCCTAATGCCATCTGCAGCAATCACAGCTGGCAGCTCCACCAGGAGCGCGCCGGGACAGGCCCCTGCTCGCTCTTCACGCATCACGGCCACGCGTCTACACGGCTGTAGGGAATCAGCAGTCAGTGCACCTGGTTTTGATGAGGGCAGACAACATAAAGACCAGCGGACCTGAAGATCCAGAGCCGGAACGTAGTTCACTCTTTGTAGTAAGCATCTTGTCTCTGGCTTCCCTCCTCATATCTGCTCTCTCTGTGCTTTCCCTCTTCCCGTGTCTTATGTCCTATGTGTTCCCCGCAGTGTTCCCTCAGACTCCTGTGATCGAGCTGTTCCCCTTGACTTGCCCCCGGACTTAGGACTGCTTCCCTCAAACCTCGACCCCCGCTTGGACACGGACCTCATCGCCCCTCTCCAGCCCCCGAACTCTCGCTTGCCCACGGACTATCTTCTTGCCTTGCCCCTCTGGACTTTTGAAGGATTCATCCAACACGCACAAACAACAACCTCTGGTAACATTCACATTGCTAATACTTCACATTGTCTTGCACTATTCACTTAGAATAGCATACACACGCCAACATATCATCAGTTTCAATGAACCTATTGAACTGATTCCTGCCGATGGACCAATAATCATTATTATTCTCCTCATGACAGATGAGGCTGTCGATGTCTTTTAGCCTTGCATTACTGCTTAAAATGCATATGTTTTTTGATAAATCAAACACTTTACACAAACCTTATTAATCTTAAGCACAAAAGTCACTTTGGGATAGCAGAACAGTGTTTTCACCGCTACAGTGCTCCAACATTTTTATCAACAAACACTAGTTATGACTTATCAATAGTCATGCAGGATGATAGAAGGTATTTGTAGTTGCTTTTTTAGGGACTCTCAATTGAGACCTCGTTTGGCTCTCAAAACATTTGTGATTTTAAGCAGGAGATGAAACATTTTGTAGATGTAAAATTAATTAGCAAGCTGCAGCATTCATTTGTACTTGCCGGTATTTTATATATTTTGTCACATTAATGTCAAGTGAGGTTAGCCTTTGAAATGAATTAAAGCACTTCAGGGTTACTTCTCTTTTACAATATTTTCCACGGTCTATTGCATCTAGTGCAGGGGTCTCAGACACCAATTGCGGCCCGCGAAACCCCCACCTTAATATGAAAGTTTAATGTTAATGCGGCCCGCGAGTTTTATACAAATGGCGCTTGACAGCGTTGTGTTATTTGGGTCCAAAATGGCTCTTTCAACGTTTTGAGTTGCCTACCCCTGCGTTTGTGGAAAAGCAGCAAATGAGTGAAAGCGACAGACGTTGCCATGGAGACGAGGGTTTTCTTATGTGCCTGGCTGCACTCACCCACGACACCTGTCCGTCATTAATAACCTGGACCAATTGGAACAGTTATTAGTTTTTTGTTTTTTTTTTCAATTTGCATTGCCTCACACAATGAATACTACTAATATTCCTATATGACGCCAGATAACACTCCGGGAGCAGTCTCTTTTTTGCGCTCGCTATGCCGATACTATTATCCGCTGACCGCCGTGTTGCTGTAGGGAGGAAAAGCGGAACGACACACATTGCGGAAATAACATTATTCTCCGTGCGTCGGCTAAATACAAATATATTCCACAACCCCAGATATGTCTTTTTCAAAGCCTGAAGTGAAAAGAAAGGTTAGTGATGAGCAAAAACAATTCCAGGAAAAGTGGGAGGTGCAATATTTCTTGGTTGAGCACAGGGGCACCCGGCGTGTCTTATTTGCACAGAGAAAGTATCGGTGCACAAGGGATACAATTTGAAACGTCGTTATATATGCTGAGGAGTATGCAACATTTTTCTTAAAGACATCTTTTCTTGTGGCCCAGCCTCACTCACACTCTGCATCCAGTGGCCCCCAGGTAAATTGAGTTTGAGACCCCTGATCTAGTGTGACTAAAGACTGTGTATGAAAAAACAAGTCAAAGAGAATTAAGCACAGATGCTCTCTTAATAGAAATGACAGCACATACAATAGACTTGAGGCTATAATTATGTATAACTTGTGAGTTTATAATATGTATGTATGCATTTGTGTGTGTGTGTATATATATATATATATATATATATATATATATATATATATATATATATATATATATATATATATATATATATATATATATCCATATATATGTTTGCAAGTAGTTACGTACAGCAAGGGTCTTTAAGGTTGTCCAACCCAAAGACTCCTAAACTGATTCAGAGAAGGAGTTGGGACCCCCTCTTATATCTCTTGTAAAAAATGTGTTTTATATTAAAATGGTCACAAAGGTAACTTGTTATTTTGTGATGCTAAAATGTTCAAATAAGGGCAGTAGTGCCGTGAATAGCTAGCATGGAATTGACATGCTAATCGCTAGCTGGCATCCGAGACACTAACCACTAGCTGACAAACAACTTGCTAATCGCTAGATGGCAAATGACACGCTAATGACTACCTGACAACTAGAGCGCTAATCACTACAGTAGCTGGCAACTAGCTCATTAATTGCTAGTTGACAATGAGACCGCTTATTGCTAGCATTTACCCAGAACCTTAATCACTAGCTTGCAAGTAGCAACTGGGTACTAGTCCACAAAGAGATTACCAATGCAATATATAGTAAACAGTGTGCAACGGCATTGTTTGTAGAGATAACAAAAGCATTTGACACAATCAATTATAATATCTCAATAAACCAAGTAGAAAGGTATGGAATCATAGGGTTGGTCTTGAACTGGGTAAGAAACTACTTAACAAACAGGAAGTAATACGGGAAGACAGGAAAACACACTTCTACAGAGCTGAAAGCAGCCAAGTTGCCAGACAGATTTCACTGGGGCACCAGTATTGATCCGCAGTGCCCCAGTAAAAATTTCACCAATAAAAATAAAAAAAACGCTTCAGTTTTAGGTCTCCATAACATAGATTACAGAGCACATACTACTTGGTATTGTAATTGATTGCTACTGTATTCACTCCACGTAACAATGAGCACATGGCTAATTAATATGGTAATTAATTCATGTGTGGAGACTTCCGTTGAGAGAGAGAGAGAGAGAGAGAGAGAGAGAGAGAGAGAATGAGAATCACTGCGTGAGGTAGGTAACCAACAACAATTTGTTAATTATATTATTTTGATTTTGATATGACTCAAACTGTAACTCCCAGATGGATATCAGAAAGTTATTCGCCCGCAGCAGGGAAGAAGCAGCAAGGAATGAGAGATGCAAGTGAAGTCCTAGCTAGCTAGGCAACATAATTGTCTTAAGTTCATGCTAAGTTAGCAAACGTTATTCCTTGTATCAAGACAAACATATTCATTTGCTGTACAAGCTGTCGGGGGAATTTCCAATCAACAAAAAACATATTGTTTTTATTTATTGTCTGCTGGTTCTGTATCAACGATGATTTTGAGTCCGCATGTGTGAGTTGAGTGCTTCTCAAATGGTTTATCTTCAGGAAGAAAAACATTTTTCCATATCATCAAGTCTTGAGCCAAAGTTTTAAATCATTCAAGTTTATTTCACAGAAAAATAGCACAGTAGGCTTGTCTTGTTAATCGGTGTGACTTTGACTAAAATAATCTTGTTTTGTCACAAGAAAAATGGCTACAACTAAAGCATCTGGTTTTGTTTCCAGAAAAAATAGTAACATTTCTGTATTTGTTACCAGAAAGATGGCTGAAAATATTGGGTTTTGTTGCCCCATTTAGATTTTTTAAAAATATATTTCCATGTCCGTCCTGATGTCCTCCTCCAACTTGTTAGTCGATTTGCCTTATGTTAAAAATACTCACTATTATTATTATTGTTTTGTGTATATTTTATAGTTTTGTGTATCCGAAATAGGATTAGCCACATTGCCATAAATGGAAATTAAATAATATAAAAGAACCCAGAGATGTAGGGGTGCTTTTATTTTTTGTTTTACTTTTGTAGATATTAAATTTTCAGATGATTACTGCAATAAATATTTCAAAAAGATTCATTGCTCTTCCTTTTTGCTTTTACCAGTAGCAGTTTAGAAGTCTGGAGTAAAAAAAGTGAACAAGTAGGTCAAATGCATTAGTTAATTTTAGGTGGTTAATGAAAGATCCATACAACATAATCTGATATGAGTTCATAGTTTAAAGCACTATTTATGTATTTTTTATGATAAATGAGTGCTAAAATTGCTTTGCACGCTCACATTAATTATTTGTGCCCCAGGTGTGCCTCAGTACAGTATTAGGTCTAGTGACCCCCCTGGCTGAAAGTATCTTGTGGCGTACATCAGGGATCAATACTGGGACCAAAATTGTTCAATCTGTATATACCGTATTTCTTTGAATTGCCGTCCGGGGCGTTAATTAATTTAAAACCTCTTCTCACTCCTGCGCTTACCAAAGGCATGCGGTAAAAGTAAGCATGCACTAATTATTTTAAAACCTCTTCTCACTCTGGCACTTACCAAAGCCATGCAGTAAAAATTTGAGTGTGATGTAAGCTTGGACCTTAAATCCTAATGAATAGCTCTTAATCTTCTTTCCTTTATGCGATTTCAAATTACCGGTATTGAAATCAGCCTCCTCCATTTTGAAAATGATGACAGGGGAAGTGTCATTCTTGACGTCACGAGTTTGACCAGGCGGTAATACTAAGCATGCGCTAATTATTTTGCAAAGCGAGTTTGACCCGGCAGTAATTCAAGGCAAGCGCATATTATATGCCCTGCGGCCATTCAAGGAAATACGGTGAATTAAAATTTGCAAAGTTACAAAGGACTTACATTTAGTATTATTTGCAGATGATACAACTATGTTTTGTTCAGGAGAGAATACACAGAAGCTAATACAAATAATAATAATAATAATCTCAGTAAAACTAAAGTAATGCTATTCAGTAACAGTCTAAGATAAAGTCGAACACAAATAAAAATAATCGGAGTAGACATTGAAAGAGTAAAAGTAAACACATTTTTGTTGTAATAATAGATGATGGAACGAAGTGGAAATCTCATGTAAAAATATACAACATAAAGTAGCAAGAAAAATGTCAATAATGAACAAAGCAAAACATGTTCTGAACCAAAAATCATTTAATGTTCTCTACGGCTCACTAGTGTTACCATATCTGAGTTACTGTGTAAAAATATGGGGAAATAACAACAAATTTGCACTTCATTCGCTAACGGTGTTATAAAAAAGATAAATTAGAATAATACATAATGTTGGATAATGACAACATACAAATCCTTTATTTATTAAATCAAAAATATTGAAATTCAAACATCTAAAATTATGTACAAAGCAAACTATAACCTGCAACTCAAGAATGTAAAAAAAAATATTCTTAACATAAGAGAAGAAATATAACCTTAGAGGAAAATGTAATTTAAAACATTTACAGCATATTATTATTAGGAATTAAATTTGGAATGGAATAAGTAAATAAATCAGGTGTTTACTTACTTATGGTATATTTATTTATTTATTTATTTATTATTTATCTATTCACTGTTCTGTCACAAACAGAGAACAAAGAAATTGGACAAAGCCGCTATGATATGAAAGGGGGTAGGATCAAATAAGCTCTGCCTCTTCCTACTACTTTTCGGATATGCTGTAATGAAATAACTGGAAATATGGGATGCATTACATTGTAATTGTATTGTTTGTATGTTCTAAATTAACTGAACTGAACTGAACACATCGCAAGCTGGCAACTGGCGTGCTAATGACTAACTAAAAATAAGAGTGCTATTCGCTAGTTGACAACAATCGCTAGCTGTAAATTAGACCGTTAATTGCTAGCTGGCAACTAGTACGCAAATCACTAGCTGGCAACAGACATGCTAATGGGTAACTGTTGATAAGAGTGCTAATCGCTAGTTGGGAACAAGAGCGATAATCGCTAGTTGTAATGAGAGTGTTAATTGGTAGCTGGCAATTAGTCCGTAAATCGCTGGCTGGCAACTAGAGCACCATTCGCTAGCTGACAACTAGCCCGCAAATCATTAGCTGGCAACGAAAGAAAAAATTGCTAGCCGGCAACTACAGTTGCCAATCGCTAGCTGGCAACTAGACTGCTAATCGCTAACTATCCTAAATGCTATAATTTAGTCGTTTTGTGTTTTTATCTTAAAACTGCAAGGCACAGTGAGTAGGGGATCCATGCCAATGTCATTTATAAACAACTCACCAAGGTGTATGTGTATTTAAAAACATTTCAATATGTAGAAAGTTATTATACTGTATATGAAAAAGTCCAATGAAATAAATATTTTACGACCCCCCCCCCACTATTTCCTCCACCCCTGTTGAAGACCTGTGACGTACAGATAGGGCTGGGCGATATATCGAATATATCGCGGGTTTGTCTCTGTGGGCTATAGAAAATGACCATATTGTAATATTCGAGTATACGTTCTCATGCAGGACTTTTAGCTGGGGGCGTACACTTCAGGCTCTCCTCGCTCTTTCCTGTGTCTCCTCCCAGACAAGCAGGCTCACATTCTTACCTACGTCATATACTGTCACGTCATACGTCACATACACGCCCTCGCAGAGCAGAGAGCTAGCGGTGTGGCTAACATTAGCTGCTAACGTATCCGTATGAGAGAAACAAATGAAGGAATAATTAATTCCCAATAAAAACAGCAGGGTTTCCATCGTCTGGCGGTGGTTCGGCTTCCAGTGGGAATATGTCGAACAGACAACTGTAATTTGTCAAGTGTGGGGGGGAAAGCGTTGCTATAAAAAGTAGCATTACTGCTAATATGTAGCATTGTTTGTAAAGTCACTCGCTAGAGAATGAAGAGAATTTCATAACCTTAGTAACATACCAAATAGTGAAGGACGAATACTATTTGATTTCCAATTATACAGCTCATTTTTATTTGACGCTTAAAATGTCTGACAATCTTGCAATTTATGTTTTGGAAATGACTTTGTTGTTTGTGCAAATTGCTTAATAACTTTAATAAATACACTTTTGGTCAATTGACTTACCGTATTTCCTTGAATTGCCTATAGTATGCGCCTGCCTTGAATTACTGCCGGGTCAAACTTGCTTCCCAAAATAATTAGCGCATGCTTAGTATTACCGCCGGGTCAAACTCGTGACGTCATGAGTTACATTTCCCCTGTCATCATTTTCAAAAGGAAGGAGGCTGATTTCAATACCGGTAATTTAAAATCGCATAAAGGGAAGAAGATTAAGAGCTATTCAGTAGGATTTAAGGTCCAAGTTTACATCACACTCAAAATTTTACTGCATACCTTTGGTAAGTGCCGGAGTGAGAAAAGGTTTTAAAAAAAATAATGTATGCTTACTTTTACCGCATGCCTTTGGTAAGCGCAGGAGTGGGAAGAGATTTTAAATTAATAAGCGCCCCGGCGGCAATTCAAGTAAATACAGTAGTTGTGATTTCCCTCTCTGCATGAAAGTTTAAAAGTAGCATATATTAATGCAGTATGAACAAGAATAGTTTAATGTAGACACATAGAATCATCATACTGCTGTGATTATATGCATCAAGTGTTCATTCAAGGCCAAGATAAAATATCGTAATATATATCGTATATCGCGATATGGCCTAAAAATATTGCGATATTAAAAAAAGGCAATATCGCCCAGCCCTACGTACAGATATGTTAGTATGCAGTGCAGTGTGAGTAAATGCATGCATGTATCTCTCTAGAAATTGTGCCTTGTCCAGAAATGACAAAAATAGTAGTAGGGCATTTTTCATCAATCACATGCATTCAGCCAGGGGAGCTCTAATCAAAATCAAATGGGTATCTCATGATGAGATGGCCAGCAGTGTTGTTTATAATCACAGACAGTAGCGCCAGTGTTGTTTTCTCATTCCATGTGGGATTTACTGACATCTTTGGGACATGACCACAGGACAACCATACTGTGTGACTGATGCAGTCTGTTAGGAGGTTTATTTGACAAGTGGCATTTTGTATAGAGCTTGCTCGATTAATCGCACAAAGATTATCTCCACATGCTGCTTTGTAAACAAATGTTCCCACACACAGCACCGCCTCTCTCAACAACCAGTAAAGCGCCTCAGCAGCAGAGAGGGAAGTGAAAACTGCAGCGGAGGAACTTAGGTGTCAAGGAGAGTGAAATGGACCTCAGTGGTAGTTATGGATGGGTCACCGAAACTCTGTTCCTTAATGTCACAGATACCATTAATGTGCACAATTGTAACCGGACCGAAAAAAGCGGTAGCTCTTGGTGGCCATTTGGGTGCTAAAACAATTCCTTGACACATTAATGCAGAGTCTGACGCGGCCAGCGATCGTCAACACAACAAAAAACAATCGTGGTTGAGGTGAGCAAGTTGATGCACAAACCTGGAAATTCTGAAGTTCAACAATACAAAACAAGTGTGACTGAAGGTTTTGTAAGGTGTTCAGTAGGCACAGCAAGCAGGGGCTTGATGGGACAGGTAGTTTTTATCTGAACACAGTCTCGTCTCTCTATGAACACAACAGTCGTCAAGACACCTTATGGGGAAACAGCAGTTTTTTTAAATATTATTTTGTGTCAGAGTTATTTGCAGTTGAACCCCAAGATGCAGAGAAGGAGGGAGGCGTTGTGCAGGAAAACATAGTTTAATTTAAATTACTAGAACTACAACAAACAAAGGGTACAAACAAAAAGCACACATGTGGGCGAATATAACAAACTAAGGGCTATGAACAAACAAATCGGAAGCAGGGAACAAAAAACAGTAAGCTGCAAATATCAACTGAATATATCTTACCGCTACGCTGCAATCACACGACCAGTAGGAATGACAAGTAGAAAATGACATTGACACGACAATAATCCAGTCCTGACTGGAGGAGAAACAGGTCTTAAATAGTGGCTGGCTGATTGATCCCAGGTGTGGCCAGGTGCCAATCAGCCACAGCTGAGGGTTACACAGCACTCAGGGAGACAAACAGGAAACAGAACCAAAATAAGAGTGCTGACAGGAACTAAAGACAAATGCAGAGGAAAAACAAAGACATAGACCAAAACAGCCTGACATTTTGCCTACCATTTGTTTTCCCGATGTGAGACAAGAACACAGTTATTTTTGTGCATTCTAAATTGTAAAAAAAACGCTAGCAAGAGGTGGTTGACAATGCGGGTTATGGGGATTCAAACTATTCAGCCTATACAGCTCTCTAAAAACCATTAAAAAACAGTTTACAGCATGTTTGGTTGCATCAGGCACATTTTTAATAACATGTACTATTTCCCATAATTTGGTCATTCTAAACGTTGTTGGAAATTGTTTTGGGTGCATTTATTTCACCTCCATCCATCCATTTTCTACCGCTTATTCCCTTTTGGGGTCGCGGGGGGCGCTGGCGCCTATCTCAGCTACAATCAGGCGGAAGGCGGGGTACACCCTGGACAAGTCGCCACCTCATCGCAGGGCCAACACAGATAGACAGACAACATTCACACTCACATTCACACACTAGGGCCAATTTAGTGTTGCCAATCAACCTGTTTCTATTTATTTAAGAACAACTCTTAGTAGTCATGGCAGACTTTATGAGAGCCGACAAATACTACTTTGGGACAAATGATGATCCAGAAATATATATTTTTGATTTTGAATGTATGGCGCATGAGCTAAAAGTTTTAGATGCTGTGTGCTAAGCAGATCCAGCTACAGTGAAACGCTATGCATCATATAGTTGTATTGCTTAGTATTAAACAAGAAATACAATCTACAAAAGTAATAAATAACTTACTGTACAATGCCTGGTCTCAGTGGGATGCCGACTAATGGGATCTTTATATCTTTCAGCACAATACTAGTGTTCACCATTTAGATTAAAAATTCATCATAATCCACACTACTGTACATTTTTAGCAGTCTCGTACTAGGCAAGGCAAGGCAAGGCAACTTTATTTGTATAGCACTTTTCATACACAAGGCAGACTACAAGTGCTTCACAGACAATAAAGTGAAATGAAAGACAATAAAAGCAAAATTAAAATGCAGACAAGAAAAATAAAAACAGTGCGGACGTTAAAAGTTAAAAGATTAAAAGATTTAGCCGAAAGCTAAGGTGAACATAAAAGTTTTCAGTCTAGTTTTAAAAGTAGTCAGAGTAGGGGAAAGTCTGACATCTTCAGGAAGTTTATTCCAGCTATTTGTTGCGTTCTGACTGAATGATGCTTTCCCTTGATTTGAGTTTACTCTGGGAACCGCTAACAGATTGGTCTCAGAAGATCTTAGTGATCTAGAGGGTTTATATAGTGGGAGCATATCAGTGATGTACTTCGGCCCTAGACCATGTAGTGATTTATATGTGAGCAGGGGGATTTTGAAATCAATTCTCTGATGTACAGGGAGCCAATGTAAGGACTTAAGAATTGGTGTTATGTGCTCACATTTTGTGGTCTTTGTGAGAACTCTAGCAGCAGCGTTCTGAACAAGCTGTAGCTGCCTGACGTTTTTTTTTTTTTTTTTGGGAAGACCTGCAAGGAGACCATTACAATAGTCTAACCCACTGGTAAAAAGGCATGTACAAGTCTTCAGCTGACATGAACTTTCTAAGTCTTGTTACATTTTTGAGGTGATAGCAGGCCGATTTTGTTACTGATTTGATGTGACTGTCGAAATGTAAATCAGAATCTAAAATAACCCCAAGATTTCTGGCTTTATTTGAGGTTTTCAGGGACAGTGATTGAAGGTGTTGGATGACTTTAAACCTTTCTAGCCCTTTTTGTAAATTAGACTGCACAAAAGAAGAGAAAGAAATATGTGTGCTTGTCTTAAATAAATGAGTGATAGACAATGATCCAAAATAAGTGCAGGTCCCCTTTAAAGAACAACAGCACACTTCCTGGCTTCACAATAAAAGCGCTAAATCCTGTGTGACAAAATAAGGGTCTTAGTAAATTAGATTTCATTGGCATTGTTTTTTGCTGTGTTGTGAATTTATTTTGGTTTGTGTGATAATCATGACATTAAGTTGCGGTTTGAATTTTATATTATTAAGTCTATTACTTAACATGGTGTTTACATTATTGAAGTATTTTAAACTACAATTCAGATCAACTTACATCTTACAAAATCTTTAAGAAAAAACACTTATTCATTTATTTATTTTTGTATATACATGTCTTCTTTTTTTCAGTATTGATTTGGTACCAGTATCAGTAAACCAGGGGGTGATCAAAGGGTTGGGTCAAATGCAGAGGACACATTTCACCACAAACAGTGTGTGTGTGACAATCATTGGTACTTTAACTTTAAAAAATGTTCCCAATAAAGGTTCTCAATTGGCCCTGTGGAGTCATTTTGGATTCAAGCCAACTAACAGTCTGAAGTGCATTGTAGGTGTGTTTCACTGTTTTTGCATCACAGGGCAACACCACAAATCCTTCAACACCACCACAAAGAACAGGATGACAACACTGTACAAGGCAAAAACCACAGACATCAATAGTCGCTATCCCGTACAATGCAACGCTATATCCACTAAATTCCAGTAGATACAAGGAGATAACATCATTTTCATTATTTTGTCTTAATGCTCACTATTAATAACAGCATAACATCAATGACCATTTGAATGTTTTTTTTGTTTGTTTTCATTAAAGTTAATCAGCTTAACAAGCATATCCTGAAAATATCTTGGCGGAGAATTGTGATTTCAATTCTATGCAAAAAGGAAATTGTGATACACATTTTTGCCAGAATCGTGCAGCTCTAACTTTGCATGTGCAAGGAGAAAACATATAACACCAATAATGCTTAAAAGAGAGAAATTTGCCGGTATCAGACCATTTTCGTGCATGTTGTGCATTTCCTACGTGTCTCCATATATAGTATAGAAATGCTCCCTAAACTGATAATAATCACCTCAACAATGGCAAAGAAACTGCATCTCCGTTATCTTAACTTGATTATGGAGTAATATTATCTATAGAGGACGGGTCTAAACATTTTACACACCGACAGCAACCCAGGAGCAGGCATGCTTCTTGCTTACTTAGCTTTAAAAAACACCAAAAAATACTGAATGTGCTTAACAGACTTCTCGCATCAAATTTTTCCGACTATAGGGCACACCAGATTATAAAGTGCACTGCCAATGATTGGGTCTATTCAGGTCTATTTTAATACAAAAGGCGGAGTAGATTAAAATAATTTTCTACTTTTAGACCCCTTATTGTGGTCAACATAATATGCAATGGTGGTTCTTTGGTCAAATTGTTACACAGATTATGTTTTACAGACCATCTTCAAGATGCTTCCTTACCGTCTCTTCAGGATTTTCTGTTTTGTGGGCGGTCCTATTTACGTAGCTATACTTTGACAGCGTCTTCTTCCCGTCATCTTTGTTGTAGCTGTAGTTTTTAGCATTTCCAAAGAGAGTGTACTGACAAATGTAAGTCAATGTAATGTAAGTGAGAAATGGCAAAAACAAAGGATGAATGCCCCACAACAAGAGAATAGAGAAAAAAAAGGAGCTTATTGACTCCGGAGTAGACTACAATGGCGGACACGCACACTTTTTCAGCACTTATGCAGATCCCAAATACACATCAGCAGACACCAGAAGGTAAGAAAAGTCGGTTTTGCATAACATTGCAAAACAAAACGCCAGATAATATGTCTTATAATATGTGCCATTCGGGAGTCCTTATACACACACATGTATGTTGAAGTACAGTACATCTGACTACGGTAGCCGTAATGCTCCGACAATCCATCAAGTGGTGCGGCTTTATAGTTTACCAAAGCTGTTCTAAAACATTTTGACAGATTTTAAAGCACCGTCTGTAATGTTCTATATTCTCAATGAAACATCAAAGTTTTGGTCTTGCTTGCCAAAGTAATTTATTGAACGACAGGCGTCAACCTGCAGGCCACACGTATCTCTTATGTGTGACTGCCATCTACTGTTCACACTTATCATTACATCATGTTCCAAATAAAATTGCGTCGAGGTTGGTAAGCACCACCAAAATGAATCCTTACATCAGGCCGATTGGGTTATAACGTGCACCGTTGATTTTTGAGAAAATTAAAAGATTTTTAAGTGCACTTTATAATTATTTTTATACATATTTTCCAAGTCAGTACACAACATGTAAAAGGCGGGCAGATTGATGCGTAAATTGGTAGTGTCTATACCAGGGGTCACCAACCTTTTTGAAACCAAGAGCTACTTCTTGGGTCCTGATTAATGCGAAGGGCTACCAACCAGCTTCATACTCACGTAAATAAATGGCCAGAAATTTGCTCAATTTACCTTTGATGAATAAATCTATATATATAAAAAATGGGTATTTCTGTCTGTCATTACGCCGTACATTATTTTCCTTT
The DNA here is from genome assembly GCF_033978795.1 of Nerophis ophidion. Taxonomy (NCBI): domain Eukaryota; kingdom Metazoa; phylum Chordata; class Actinopteri; order Syngnathiformes; family Syngnathidae; genus Nerophis; species Nerophis ophidion. The sequence goes on from NC_084613.1 coordinate 46,682,265, forward strand.
TACGGAAGGTTTTTTGTAGAGAATAAATGATGAAAAATACACCTAATTGAACGGTTTAAAAGAGGAGAAAACACACACAAAATAAAAATTAAATTTTGAAACTTAATTTATCTTCAATTTCTACTCTTTAAAATTCAAAATTCAACCGAAAAAATAAGGAGAAAAACTAGTTATTTGAATCTTTTTGAAAAAATAAAAAAAATAATTAATGTAACATCATTAGTAACTTTTCCTGATAAAGATTAATTTTAAAATTTTGATGCCATGTTTTAAATAGGTTAAAATCCATCCATCCATCCATTTTCTACTCCTTATTCCCTTTCGGGTCGCAGGGGGCGCTTGTGCTTGTCTCAGCCACAATCGGGCGGAAGGCGGTGTACACCCTGGACAAGTCGCTAATTCATCGCAGAGGTTAAAATCCAATCTGCACTTTGTTAGAATATATAACAAATTGGACCAAGCTATATTTCTAACAAAGACAAATCGTTATTTATTCTAGATTTTCCAGAACAAAAATTCTAAAAGAAATTCAAAAGACTTTGAATTAAGATTTAAATTAGATTCTACAGAGTTTCTAGATCAACCAGAATAATTATTTTGAATTTTAATCATAATAGGTTTCAAGAAATATTTCCCAAATATTCTTTGTCATAAAAACAGAAGCTACAATGAATAATTAGATTAAATTTGTTCATTATTCATTACAATAAAAAAACTAAATTCACTTGAACATTGATTTAAATTGTCAGGAAAGAAGAGGAAATAATTTAAAAGGTAAAAAGGTTTATGTCTTTAAAAATCGTAAAACAATTTTTAATATTGTATTTTTTCTCTAAAATTGTCTTTCTGAAAGTTATAAGAAGCAAAATAAAAAAAATAATGAATTTATTTAAACAAGTGAAGACCAAGTCTTTAAAATATTTTCTTGGATTTTCAAATTCTATTTGAGTTTTGTCTCTCTTAGAATTAAAAATGTCGAGCAAAGCGAGACCAGCTTGCTAGTAAATAAATAAAATTTAAAAAATAGAGGCAGCTCACTGGTAAGTACTGCTATTTGAGCTATTTTTAGAACAGGCCTGCTGGCGACTCATCTGGTCCTTACGGGCTACCTGTTGCCCGCGGGCACCGCGTTGGTGACCCCTAGTCTATAACAAGGGTGGTATCAGTATATGATGGATTTTTGAGTAATGAAATAGCTTATACTGCTACGTTGATGTACTGATGTCTATTATTCTCAATGCTTATATAAAACAAAAACACAAATGTTTTTCTCTTTTTTATGCATTCTTAGACGTAAATACATGTCAGTAAAACAACAACAATGGAACCAACAGGAGTCGCTCCTTTCCGCCTACAGAGCGTTCTAAAATACAATCAAAAACTTCCATCATCGTTTTATATACATAACAATATTAATTATAATTATAACATGTAACATTTACTTTTTTGGGGTCATTTTAAACAGTATCACAGCAGTGTCACAACAGTCGCTCTACTACTCATGGCATACTTTGTGAGAGAGACCAAAAACTACTTTGGGACAAATGACGATCCATTAACGTATTATTTTTAACCTGAATATAAGGAGGATGACCTACATGTTTTTAGAAGCTGTGTGTTGAGCAGATTCAGCTTTGGTGAAAAATTATAAGCATCATACAGCAGTATTGTTAAGATGAACAAGAAATATAAACTACAAACATAATTAAACAATAATTTTCTGTACAATGCCTGCTCTTACTGGAATGTCGACTGATGGGATGGTCAAATCTTTCTGTTTAGATGAAGAATTAATCATAATACTCACAAAGGGTTCAAAACAAAGTTGCCTCAAACAGGTGTCTTTTCCTATCTTTCTCGCCATCTTCGGGTCCAAGTTGAATGACAAAGTTGAACAAGTTCTCGATTTGTTGCCTCATTCTTCTACTGTACAGGAGAGAGGCATGATTTATAATCTAGAACTAACTTTTACCAACTTACTTGAGGCTCACCAGTCAATATAGCAGTATAAGCTAGTTGGCTCTCTGTGAGCGCGGCACGGCTAAAAGTCGTTTGTCTGCATTAGCGCTTATAATGACAATATTGCTAATACTTTGATATTCAGGTCATGAGATGTAAAGGGAGTGTTTTTGGCGTTTTTTGTGTCTTTGCGGGCAGAATAGTGTATCATTAGCCACTTCGTACTTACAAATTAGAATGCATGAAAAACAAATGTGTTCTTGTCTTACATCAGGATTGTGAATGCTGATCAAAAAAAAAAAAAAAAATGCAGTTCCCCTTAAAACCGCCAATGGCACTAACCGTAAACAATTGAACAATTTGCAGTTAATACATTTGATCAGTCTTGGTATTAGTATTGGCAGCAAAAAACCATGCTCGAAACATCTTTACTTCAAAGTTCTTGCTTTGCTGTCACGGGGTTTAAAGGGATAGACAAGTGTAAATCAGCTGATTCATCCTGAATCATTTCAAAATGTGGCGCATTCCCTACTCGATTTCTTCTTTTGTTCCAAACTGTTATCTGAAAGATTTCAAATACAGTCAAGCAGTCTCCGTGGTGTTTTATTAGCAATGTAAAGAGGCCCCGTCCAGATAAGAGCCTCTTTATGGATGGTTTTTCCCTACCACTGGCAGCCCCGGGGGGCCCACCAGAAGATATTAGATGACTGGACTTTGGAGCCTGGAGTCATCAAACCCAGCTGTTTACACAAAACCTCCACAGACAAGACATTGAGCCACAGAGGAGGGCACGCTGGGCCAATAAAGTTGAGTCAGGTGCAAAGGGACGTGCCACTGCGAGTGTTTGAATGTGAGGATTGGTTTATTAGATGTTTACATTGAGCCTGTCCGTCTCCTCGGAATACTCTTTGCATAATATCTCATGCACCTCTTTGACTTGAAGCAAAAAGTGACATGAAAAAAATGCTCATTTGCATGCGACTGCACCATATTGGATGCATTTAATTAAAGCATAGCAATGTGAGTTTCATTACGCCGAGCTTTAGGGTGTGAAAAACAAAAAAAAAGTCAATAAATCTATCAAATTAGAAGTGTGAGGAAGTGTGTCAAAATAGAGAAGATAGTGTGATAAGATGATAAATAATGAGTGGGTTTCATCATGTCTCTTCCTCCTCCACAGAGAGTTCATTGAGACAAGAAGAGGGCATGGCAGAATATCCTGACCAGACATCATTGAGCTCTATGCCAACACTGTCTTCGGTTTTATCCCTGCTGATGCAATAAGTAGTGACTGTCCATGCATCACAACTGTCCACATCATTAGGTACGCACAATCTGATGAGCTCCTATGCAATCTGAGGCCATGTCTACACTAGGTCGTTTAACCCCTTAAACGAATAATTATTTAGCCTAAACCCCGTTTCAGCCACACTAAACCAGCTTTTAAGGTCCCCCTCCTCGGACAATTTTTTACACAGGTAAGTGCGCTGTGTATTTCTTGAATCTCCAGCTCTTAGCTTTGTATGGACTCATTGATCGTTTACAAAGTGAGTTCGGAGAGGAAGTGGTGCCAGAGAGACCGGGCCCACACAGGAAGAGACATCAAAAAGAATGAGTCACAGCTAGTTTCATAACAAAGATGGAGGCGGATCATCCAGACATGCCCGTGTTTCTCCTTCTTGTCCATGTGCAGATGATTTTGGAAATCACAAATCAATACTTTAAGAGCTGAAGATGAGATGACCATATATTGATTAATGTGGACCCCGATCCAAACAAGTTGAAAAACCTATTCGGGTGTTACCATTTAGTGGTCAATTGTACGGAATATGTACTGTATTATGCAACCTAGTAATACATTTATCAATCAATCAATCAATCAATCAAGGCAACGGGCGATTGTAGCTATTTCGGATACTACACATTTCAGACTGCAAGAGAACTTTCGAACAGTCAGCTTATTCTACTTACCGGAAAACTTGGTCCTTTCCTCCCGTGGATGTGATACAGGCAGTGTGTGACTACAAATATTGTTTTATTGATGCGACTGTGAAATGGCCAGGCAGCGTGCATGTTGCCCGCATCTTCGCTCAACTCCGCCATTAGCGCGCAGCTGAAAAATGGAACTACCCTCTCGTGTCCCAAACAGTTTATCGGATTGTCTACTTTCTCATGTCAATTAAACATTTGACTCATGTATGATGGCTCAGGTGTGATTCACTGCAATAGGGCCCCACAGCAGACTGGATTCCAGTTAATAGAAATACCAAAACACTGGATATTGTTCAAAGGAGATACATTTTAATTTAAAAACTTGCACACAAAACACAGCAAACAAATGTAAAATGCAAAGCAAACTATTTATAATATAGCTCGTTTGAATACTGTAACTTCACAATGAAGTAAAGCCATTTACTGGAGAGCTTGGAGCAGATCGACGTATATATTTTTTTCTGCACGTGTACTAGATCGCGTGGACGGAGGGGGCCGGGGGTTAAACGGTGGCATTGTTGTGTGTGGACACGGATAAGATTAGGTGTGATTTACCCTGGATAACCTTATCCGGCTTAGTGTAAACAGGGCCTGAGATTTAGTTTTGTGACTCATTTGCTGTGTTTTTTAAACTGCTCTGCATTACATCAAATGTCCACTCATCCACGGTAGTGCAACTAGTCAGCTCAATTTAGTCAAAGCTGTAAAAGTACTTTTTAAAACACGGATCCCTTGAGATCCTGCAGGTGTGTAGAAGGAAGTATCCAATGATTTGAGTAACAATGAGGCAGAAAAACTGCAAAATGTAGAACCTTGAGTGCCCCCAGTTCATTTGGTGTACGGTTCCTTTAAATGGCAGAGTGGATAAGCCCCGACTCCCCCTTCCCAACCCCCCGCACCCACTTCCCCCAAGTTGTGGGCTTTGTTTAAAAACTGCACGCTCCAATCTGCTGCAAGATGCTGACATCAGCAGCAGCCGGGCTGGAGGTCAGCTGGGGTCAAGGCTGTCAGTCACCCGCGGCAAAATCATAACAGACGCTGGCTGCTGCTGAGGTGCAACAGGAGAGGAAAAAGCACAGGGAAAAAAACAAGAGGCAATCCACATTAGTTGTTGCAATCTTCCATATCTTCTCCTTTACAGCATGAGAAAGTATGTCCACACTTTGATTGGTGGTACATACATTTCCCGGTTTCCAATTTAACTCGCAGGCTACGGTAAGCTGAGGGTGTAATTAAAAAAAAAAACATTCATTTTGAGACAGACTTGTTCATGCTTTGGAAGAAAAAAACAACAAAAACAATTCTCTTCAATATCAGATAATTAATCTTCAAGCTAAGAAAAATATTTAACCTCTTAACCTCACCTCCTGCGATGAGTTGGCGACTTGTCCAGGGTGTACGCCGTCTTCCGCCCGATTGTAGCTGAGATAGGCACCAGCGCCCCCCCGACCCCAAAGGGAATAAGCGGTAGAAAATGGAATGATGGATGGAACCACACCTCGTGGCGACTGTCACGCTTTTTGTCATGCTACTGTCTACTGTATGCTAAAACGCATTCACAAAATATGGAACTTAAAATAAATGACAGTGTAATATTTGTCTCAATTTCTATTATATTGTGGCAATGGATAAAGATAGTCACCAAGTGGGTCTTATGTTTTCGGGTATGGGTGAGACTGTTAAAACAACAGGAAGCTAATTAGGGATACAACAATAAAAGTATTAATGACAACCACAGTAAAACTCCCGATTTTAAATTTAAATGATCAAAAAAATCTCCCGGACTGACTGGCGCCAGCTCGCTGGCTTAAAAGCCAACATTGAAACCAGAGATAATGATGTATTTTCCCATTAAAAAACAACATACCCAAGCTAAACTTATAAAAACATATTTCTGTCTGAGCATGTAAGGTTGCTCTCATTCTTTACTCAGACAAATATGAGATGTTGTTTTTATGGTGCGTTCGAAGACCGCTTAAAAGAGTGGGACGCCAAGCGCCCACCAGAAATTATAAACAGATATAATATATTTCATTTGTTTCACACTTTTTTAAATTTTAAATACATCTTAAAGTGCTACAGTAAAAAAAAATATCTAAAACAATAAAAGCTTAGCCATTAAAACAGATAACATATTAAGACTAAGACACTGTCAGGGGAAGCATAAGAAACACAAACCCTGTGTCTATTCATTTTAAATACTTGGCTCAAAAAATTTTAGTACGTGTAATAGTACTTTTGGAGCACATTCATTAATACCACGGTAATAAAGATAACCATGATAATTTTTGTCACAATAACCTTGTAATAAAATGTTCATATTGTTACATCCCTACAGCTAATCTTGGCGTTCTTTTTTACCAGGACAAAATAAAGTTTACCAACTTTTGTCAGAACAACTTTTTGATGGAATTTTATCTTCAACTACCGCTTCAAAAAATAACACATCACCACATTGGAGAGACGTGAGCAATGTTAAAAGACGAGACGCGAGACCAACCAAACTCAATGTGCCACAAAACACCATTATTGCTAACCTCTCTCAGCTATCACCAGTCTGGGCAATGGGAAGTGGGGATAAACTTGTCCAGATTAAATTCATCTTCGACATCAATTACACATATTTGACGTGACCGATGATGACAATGCTGGACACCCATTGCTCCCAGCACCCGGTTTGTTCTTCTTAACCTGTAAAGAATGTAGTAAAGAGTTGCATGTTCGACACTACGGAGAGAACTGGTTTCCACTCGCATTATGTAGGTGTGTTAATCTGATTTTTAAAAAGCCAAAACCGATCAGATTATAGTGTTTTCATGTGTTGTGGAAAGCTTATTTCGAGCCAAATTATAGGAGAAATCAGACTTAGTTATAGTGGACGGGAACATACTCGTGAATTTTCCTAAAATCCCCATCATTTTTTTATATTCTATGTCATTTTCTAGATTGCCTGTTTTTTTTTGTTTTTTTTAATTTAATGGGTTCTTAAATGATAAATGGGTTGTACTTGTATAGCGCTTTTCTACCTTCAATGTACTCAAAGCGCTTTGACACTACTTCCACATTTACCCATTCACACACACATTCACACACACAGATGGAGGGAGCTGCCATGCAAGGCGCCAACCAGCACCCATCAGGAGCAAGGGTGAACTGTCTTGCTCAGGACACAACGGACGTGACGAGGTTGGTTCTAGGTGGGATTTGAACCAGTGACCCTCGGGTTGCGCACGGCCACTCTCCCACTGATCCCCAAAACACTACAAATTTAACATGCAACATTTTAAAGTGGTCATATTATATACAGATGTTTTTACATTTAAAATATTTCTTGTAGTCTGTAAAAATGCAATCGGGTTCGTTGGTCAACATTTGGCATAGATTTTGTTTTACAGACCATCTTCAAGCCGGTTCCTGACGGGGTCTTCAGGATGCACCATTTTGTGGCGGGGTCTTACTTTCATGTTGAAGCCCTCATCCAGACCAAGCCCCCTTCAACAGTGTCTCCACCCCGTCAGCTACTGTATGTTGTAGTTTTTTGCACTTGCATCCTTCCTTCCAGCTCCATCTTTGTCAAACACACCATCTGCAGCTTTTCCATATGTGAATGGATTAATGTCCAACGTTAAGATATTGTTTGTTTTTAGGGTTCTTGGTGTAACAATATCTGTTCTCTGGGTCATGTTGCAGGTCTTGCACCTGGTCCTCACTCTCTGTCTCTCTCTCTCTCTCTCTCTCTCCCCACACTGTGGCGTGCTGCAGGCTCAAGGCCTCAGGGCACACCTGATACCAATTAGTGAGCCACTATTTAACTGATCAGGTTCAGCTGTGTGTCGCCGGATATTTAGTTGCCATGCTGACTTTGCCACGCTCACAACTTCTCCAAGACGATTTCCTTGCTACTCCAGGTCTGCCCATAGTTTACTCCCGAGCTTTTACCCAGCTTCCAAGTTTGTGTAGTTTGTTTTTGCTTTCTACCTTTTTCCATAGTGTGTTTGTTTTTCGCCACCATCTCTTTTTGTTTTTGTGCCCATTTCTATTTTTGTTACCTCGACAATAAAGAGGTATACAAACTAGTTACTGGTGTACGCATCTGCATCTTGGATCTCACAACTCTGACAGAAAATATCTGGCCAATTGAATAGATCCAGCAGGGGCAAAATCCTTAAAATCCTCATTGCACGGCCAAGCGCAAAGTATAAACCAACAAGAGAACCAGCTAAACACTCTTGGGAGAGGTTTACAGGGCTTGTCTGAAAGTCAAGACGGGATGATTGAGCCCTTCAACACGCTATTGGCCACGTAGTACCTGGCCTGAACTTGCGTTGAGCACAAGTGCCGACCTGCCTATCCCGACCTCCCCAATTCGGACACAACCTGTTATCAAGCAGTGTTCTGGCAACAAGGACAATGTGAGAAAATTGTATAACCCAGTGCGAGCTCCATTTTTAATTATACTCCTGTTTTTAGTTTGGAGCAACCTTAAGTGGCATTCGTGATTTCTCACCTGTTGGGTCATGCGGGTGCCTGGGCCACGGCAAAAATGAATCGACAGACTGTCACCAGTGCCATCTACGCCGTCTTCTCCAAACCTCTGAGACAGATTCTCCAGCAGGGATTTCCGGGTAGAAAAGCGGCTAGATCCATGTTTAAGCTTCGGCAAGGCACTTGACGGGTCGCGGACTATGCCATTGAGTTCCGCACAATGGCTGCCGACTGTGATTGGGGTACGACAGCGCTCCTTGATGCGTTCTTCTTCTGGCACAGTGAGAACATCTGCTATCCTATGAGTCCGCTGACCCTGCCACCAAATATCAATGACCTCATTGACATCCGCCTCCAAGAAAGAGGGATCGACAACAGAGGCGTTCCACTTCAAGCACGATCACCTCATCTCCCGTTGGACGTCACGGCCAGCACAAGCTCCACGGCTGCACATGCCCTCTCGCTCCCCCGGCGAGTTGCCGACCAGAAGTCGCTGTGGTCCACCATCTGGAACTAACAGCATGCAGCTACAAGGTAATCTCTCCTGGTCTAGCCAGCACATAGACATTTGCGCAATCATAGACTTTGGGGCGGATGATCATTTTCTAGACTAAGCATTTATAAGACTTCATGCTATTCTGCTTATTGGACTGTCTGAACCATAGAAGGTGTTTTCCCTTGATGGGAGCCTTCTGGCTTGTTTAACTCATCAAACCCGCTCTCTTAATCTGCGCTTGTCTGCAAATGATCTTGAGGCACTAAGTTTTTTCGTGATGCAATCCCGTTCCGCACCTGTTGTTCTCGGATTGACCTGGCTCTGTAAACATAACCCGCGTATAGATTGGCCACACTCAGCTAAACTTAATTGGAGTGTGACCTGCCACACACACTGTCTCCACTGCGCCGCAGTGCGGCACAGTCCCCCACGGACTTACCCCTCGAGATCATAGAGCTGTTTAACGTGTCGTCAGAATGTCATGATGTCAAGACAGTATTTAGCAAGGACTGTGCTCTCTCTCTTTCTCCCCAGGGTTAACTTAGACCTGACCTAACTAAGATTAAGGTGATGGTCAACTGGCCAACTCCCATGTCCAGGAAACACCTTCAGAGGTTTCTGGGATTTACAGATTTTTACCACCGCTTCATTCAAAATATTAGTAGCATTGCACAGCCTCTTATTCATCTTACCTACACAAAGTGTTCCATTCGTTTGGTCATCCAATGCCAGTTCCGCTTCTTCTACCCTCAACAAATTGTTTACCACTGCTGCTGTTCCTGTAGACCCTGACCGTTCTCTCCAGTTTTTTGTTGAGGTCGATGCCTCTGACACGAACGTGGACACAGAGGTCCCACCCCTGCGCTTTCTTCTCACGTTGTCTGACCCATGCAGAACGGAATTACAACGTCGGCAACAAGGAGCTTCTGGCTGTTGTCCTGGCCCTCCAGGAATGGAGGTATTGGCTGGAAGGGGTGGAGCTACCTTTAACATATACACAGACCATAAAAACTTGGCGTACTTATGCACCGCCCAGAGATTGAACCAAAATCAGGCCAGTTGGCCCCTCTTCTTGACTTGTTTCAACTTTGTTATCACTTACTATCCTGGGTCTCAAAACGTCCAACCTGATGTACTGTCCTGCCTCTATTCCCTCACATTCAAGGAGGCATCTCCAGTGCCGATTGTTCCCCGGGCTCACATCATAGGAAGTCTGCAGTGGGACATCCAATAGCAGGTAACGGAGGCTCTCAAGTCGGAACCATCTCCTAAGGGCTGTCCTCCAGGCCGCCTGTTCTTGGCTCCTTGTCTTTGCTCCAACGTGCTGGACTGGGCACATGTGTCCAAGATTGCTTGTCATCCGGGCATGCACTGCACAGTGTTTCTCCTCACGCAATGCTTCTAGTAAGCTATTCTTTGGGCGGACGCTAAAGATTTTGTGGCAGCAAGTTGGGTCTGTGTGCGGGACTAGGCGGTCCATCAAGTCCCGGTTGGACTTTTACTTCCGCTGCCCGTTCCCTCCCACCCATGGTCCCACACTGCTTTGGACTTTGTCACGGGGTTAGCCCCCTGCGACGGCAATTACACTATTCTGACTATTGTAGACCGGTTTTCGAAGTTGGCCCACTTTGTTGCCCTACCCAAGTTGCCCTCGACCCTGGAGACGGCCCAACTGATTGTGCGCCATGTGTTCCGGCTAAAGGGCATCCTCACTGATATGTATCAGACAGAGGCCCCCAGTTTTCCTCGACTGTATTGAAGGCTTTCTGCAAGACCCTGGGTGCCTCCCCGAGCTGGTCCTCTTATTATCATTCTCAGAGCAATGGGCAGACAGAGTGGGCAAACTAGGACTTGGGAGACAGCCATTGGATTTTCTACCGCTTGTCCCTTTCAGGATCACGAGGGGTGCTGGAGCCTATCTCAGCTGCATTTGGGCGGTGGGCAGGGTACACCCTGGACAAGTCGCCACCTCATCACAGGGCCAACACAGATAGACAGACAACATTAACACACACATTCACACTCTAGGGCCAATTTAGTGTTGCCAATCAACCAATCCCAAGGTGCATGTTTTTGGAGGTGGGAAGAAACCGGAGTAACCGGAGGGAACTCATGCAATCACGGGAAGAACATGCAAACTCCACACAAAAAGACCGCAGGTCCAGGGATCAAACCCTGGACCTTTGTATTGTGAGGCACATGCACTAGCCCCTCTTCCACGGTGCTGTTCAAGCATTGAATCGATGGCAACTAATTAATTTGTCTTTAAAGATGTTTTACAGGTTTCATCCGTTCATGCTCACTTACACGAGTCAAGTCAAGTCCTCACAAGCTCTCACATAGTTTTCTTGTACTTGTTGTAAATCTGTTTTGTAAATGATGTGCCAAAACACAAAATACTCAAATGATCCTTATCCTTTTATTTAAAAATATTTGGCATAGTGCAGATGCGATCATAGTATGCTGTTTATTGCAGTAGACCAAATATATCGCGTGGTAGAACCAAGACAAATGTTGCCAAGTAGAAGAAAATAGCAGTTCCCACACTAATGTCCACAGGGCGATCTGCCATTACAAGCAACCAATCTTCAACATCTAGACAGTCTTAAAACTGAGGCCTCTGCCATGACTCATCATTTTCATCATCATCATCATCATCATCATCATCATCATCATCATCGCAGAATCTGGACATGCACAAAATGAAGACTTAAAAAATACATAAAAAACAATTGTTTTATGTACAAACCCCATTGCCAGACGAGTTGGGAAATTGTGTTAAATATAAATTTAAACGGAATACAATGATTTGCAAATCCTTTTTAACCCATATTCAATTGAATGCACAAAAAAGAAAAGATAATTGATATTCAAACTCATAAACTTTATTTCTTTTTTGCAAATAATAATTAACTTAGAATTTAATGGCTGCAAAACGTGCCAAAGTAGTTGGGAAAGGGCATGTTCACCACTATGTTGCATCACATTTTCTTTTAACAACACTCAATCAACGTTTGGGAACTGAGGAAACAAATTGTTGAAGCTTTGAAAGTGGAACTCTTTCCCATTCTTGTTTTATGTAGAGCTTAAGTTGTTCAACAGTCCGGGGTCTCCGCTGTCGTATTTTACGCTTCATAATGCGCCGCACATTTTCAATGGGAGACATGTCTGGACTGCAGGCAGGCCAGGAAAGTACCCGCACTATTTTACTAAGAAGCCACGCTGTTGTAACACGTGGCTTGGCATTGTCTTGCTGAAATAAGCAGGGGCGTCCATAATAACGTTGCTTGGATGACAACATATGTTGCTCCAAAACCTGTATGGACCATTCAGCATTAATGGTGCCTTCACAGATGTGTAAGATACCCATGCCTTGGGCACTAATACACCCCCATACCATCACAGATGCTGGCTTTTGAACTTTGCGTCTATAACAATCCAAATGGTTATTTTCCTCTTTGTTCTGGAGGACACCACGTCCACAGATTCCAAATATAATTTGAAATATGGACTCGTCAGACCACAGAACACTTTTCCACTTTGCATCAGTCCATCTTAGATGAGCTCGGGCCCACCGAAGCCTGCAGCGTTCCTGGGTGTTGTTGATAAATGGCTTTCACTTTGCATAGTAGAGTTTTAACTTGCACTTACAGATGTAGCGACTAACTTTAGTTACTGACAGTGGTTTTATGAAGTGTTCCTGAGCCCATGTGGTGATATCCTCTACACAATGATGTTGGGTTTTGATGCAGTACCGCCTGAGAGATCCAAAGGTCCGTAATATCATTGCTTACGTGAAATGATTTCTCCAGATTCTCTGAACCTTTTGATGATTTTACAAACCGTGGATGGTAAAATCCCTAAATTCCTTGCAATAGCTCGTTGAGAAATGTTGTTCTAAAACTGTTCGGCAATTTGCTTACAAAGTGGTGACCCTCGCCCCATCCTTGTTTGTGTATTACTTAACATTTCATGGAAGCTGTTTTTACACCAAATCATGGCACCCACCTGTTCCCAATTAGCCTGCACACCTGTGGGATGTTCCAAATAAGTGTTTGATGAGCATTCCGCAACTTAATCAGTATTTATTGCCACCTTTCCCAACTTCTTTGTCACGTGCTACTGGCATCAAATTCTAAAGTTATTGATTATTTGTAAAAAAAAAAAATGTTCATCAGTTTTAACATCAAATATGTTGTCTTTGTAGCATATTCAACTGAATATGGGTTGAAAATGATTTGCAAATCATTGCATTCCGTTTATATTTACATCTAACACAATTTCCCAACTCATATGGAAACGGGGTTTGTACGTGTGTCTGATGGAGGATACAACTTAACTGGGTCACTGCTGCCTCCGCACAGAAAGTGCTGGCAAGTAAACATGCGCTCGACATGCCACAAAGATCACAGCACCACAAAGTTGCACCTCAGTCTGTCTGACAACGTTCTACATCCGCACAAAGAGGCCATATTCAACAAGAAAGACAGTAAATAGTGCACATAAGTCTGGCAAAATAATCCAACACAATTTTAGTAATAATCCTGCAAACTCATTCCAAAATACTTAATGTCTCATGGATTTCAAATAATGTTTGCATCTTGCTCAAAGTTACATTTTCTAAACCCAAATGTATGACAAAAACACCACTGGCTCTATCTTGTATTACTGTTAGCGGTTTAACAGTAATACATGTTTTTAAAATGTATTACTTTCATTTGACGTCACACCCGATTTTCTTCTTTGCGGCTTAATTGACACCATGGTCAAACAGCTTGAGTGTAGCATTAAAACAAGTGAGTGAGTGTAAAATTTGAGCACCTGCATTGTTGCTCTGTTCTTGGGTGTACCAATTGTTCAAATAGAGAGATAAGAAATAGCTTTCATTGAGTTCCGAAAGAAGTGGCTCATAGGTATTGAAGTCAGAAAAAAAAACTAAAGTACGTTGAAGGAAATTGCTCTTAAAAATATCACTTTCATTATCTTGTGGACTACAATCGGACCGCTTGTGTCTGCAGTAATCACTTTGTAAAATATTTGTTTGAATATTTGATTTGTTTGATAAACTTTCTGTGATGCAATCAAATTTAGTAGTGTTTATTAGCTGAACTTTACGTAAAGAAAGGACAACAGATTGCATTAGTTTGTGTTCTTTTGTAGTTGCAATACCCAAATAGTACGAACACATGGTTGTACACATAAACTAACGTCATGTTAAGTCCTATTGATAAATATTATGATTGTTGGTCCATTTCATCGTATTTTCGTTGTAAAATTTTATAACAAAACCTAAAAGCTTAATTATTGTTGTGCAGGAAAGTCAAGTGCTTTATTCGACACGGATGACCACATTATAGCGTCTTTGGTGGTGTTTGTTAGCGTCAAGTAAATATTATTCATGATTTTAATAAACAAGAAGAATAAAGGACCTTGATATCGTTAGCAAACATTGTTGAACATCTATAGCTAAATAATGAGACAAAATATGAACTTCACATCATAAAAACAACTGCAGACATGAATTGTAGATGAGACTAATATTTGTAGCAGGAAATCAACTTCAAACAAACTCATCCTTTTTCTCATTAGTGTCACAATCACAGCAGCACAGCACTTGATATGTCAATCAAATGTGTTACTTAGCGATGCACAAATAAGTCCAACTTTGTCTTTCACTGATTAATGCTTAATTTGTGGACCCCCTCAGATGTAAATACAAGATGTGCCTCCAATCGTTTCTTCTCAAAATACCGTAAGTGTCAAGTAAAGTGAGGTAGCAGTAACCTCTTGGATTAAATCTTAAAAACAAAAACAAAAATCTAAGAGTGTTTTTTATGATCACTTTTATATTTGCCTTTCAAAATAAACCTAAATCTGCACTGACTCAGGTAAATAAACAGAAGTCTAATGGGACTTTGTGTCACATTGTGTTGGTGACGAACACGAAGATGCAGAGATGGTGGCAGGCATTGAGTAAGAAAACATGATTTAATTTAACAGTAAAACAAGAACAAACAAAAGGGTACAAACAAAAGGCGCGCGCTAAGCGGATAACAAACATGGCTATGAACAAAAACACTTACTGTGACACGAAGGAACTATGGCATGAGCAGAGTGAACAGAAGTAGACACAGCTACAACGATAAGTAATAATGACATTGACAGGTAGTGGTGACAATAATCCAGCATCTGACTGGAGGACAAAACAGGTTCAAATAACAGCCGGCTGATTGACACCAGGTGTGGCCAGGTGCCGATCAGCCGCACTTGAGGAGAAACACCGCTCAGAGAGAAAAACAGGAAATAACGAAAATAAAAGCGCTGACAGGAAACAAAGACACAGAGGAAAAACTAAAACCTAACCAAACTGTCAGGGACGAACCTGACAGTAGCCCCTTTTCCCACAACAGATACCAGACGTTCTATAAACCCCCCTCCCAAAAAAAAAACAAGACGGTGGGCCGCCAGGCCAAGTGTCCCCGCAACCAGAGGGGAAGAGTCAGGTGGCGACAGTGAGTTGAACGCCGCCGCGATTGGCGAGGCGGTCGCCCGTGAAACGACCACATCCGTGTCCGACATGAGTATGGTGGCGCCCTC
Organism: Nerophis ophidion; assembly: GCF_033978795.1. Classification (NCBI taxonomy): domain Eukaryota; kingdom Metazoa; phylum Chordata; class Actinopteri; order Syngnathiformes; family Syngnathidae; genus Nerophis; species Nerophis ophidion. The sequence continues at coordinate 46,697,794 of NC_084613.1, forward strand.
TGCCGGCCCAACGGACAGAATGGTGGCGCCCTCTGCTGGCCCACCGGACAGGATGGTGGGGACCCCTGCTGTCCCACCAGAGAGGATGGAGGCGACCCCTGCTGGCCCACCCGACAAGATTGTGGTGGCGACCCCTGCTGACCCACCGGACAGGATGGTGGTGGCGACCCCCTCTGGCCCACCGAAGCGGATGGTGGTGGCGCCCCCTGCTGCTGGCCCACTAGAGAGGATGGTGGTGGCGCCCCCTGCTGCTGGTCCACCGGAGAGGACGGTGGTGGTGCCCCCTGCTGGCCCACTGGACAGGAAGATGGTGGCAACCCCTGCTGGTCCACCGGAGAGGATAGTGGTGGCGCCCCCTGCTGCTGGCCCACTGGAGAGGATGGTGGTGGCGCCCCCTGCCCTGTCCCACCGGAGAGGATGGTGGTGGCGCCCCCTGCTGCTGGCCCACCGGAGAGGATGGTGGTGGCATCCCCTGCTGCTGGCCCACCGGAGAGGATGGTGGTGGCGCCCCCTGCTGCTGGCCCACTGGAGTGCGTGGTGGCGTCTACTGGCCCTCCGGAGTGTGTGGCGGCGTCTGCTGGCCCACCGGAGTGCATGGTGGCGTTTGCTGGCTCACCGGAGTGTATTGTGTCGTCTGCTGGCCCACCGGTATGCGTGGTGGCGTCTGCTGGCCCACCGGAGTGCATGGTGGCGACTGCTGGCCCACCGGAGTGCTTGGTGGCGTCTGCTGGCCCACCAGAGATGACGGGGCCGTAGGTTGCAGACCCACCGGAGATGATGGCGCCGTAGGTTGCAGAGTCACTTGCGTGAGTAGCTCTGCATCCTCAGCTGCACAGCTATTCATAGCCCCCCTCTCAAGGGACGGACCCCAGACAACCCCAGATAGGCCCGCAGACGACAGGGGTGGGTGGGAGAGGGCTTGAAAAGCAGCCGGACTTTTCTTCAAATTAGCCATAAATTCTAGTGCTTTGTTAAGCTTCTCTTCTCTGGAAATCTCTGCGGGGTTCGTGTTAGGCTGGATTATTCTGTCACATTGTGTTGGTGACGAACCCCAAGATGCAGAGATGGTGGCCGGCATTGATTAAGAAAACATGATTTAATTTAACAGTAAAACAAGAACAAACAAAAGGGTACAAACAAAAGGCGCGCACGAGGCGGATAACAAACAAACAAACAAAAACACTTACTGTGACACGAAGGAACTATGGCATGAGCAGAGTGAACAGATGTAGACACAGCTACAACGATAAGTAATAATGACATCGACAGGTAGTGGTGACAATAATCCAGCATCTGACTGGAGGACAAAACAGGTTCAAATAGCAGCCAGCTGATTGACACCAGGTGTGGCCAGGTGACAATCAGCCGCACCTGAGGGGAAACAGCGCTCAGAGAGAAAAACAGGAAATAACCAAAATAAAAGCGCTGACAGGAAACAAAGACACAGAGGAAATACTAAAACCCAACCAAACTGTCAGGGACGAACCTGACACTTAGACCATTGCCTGAAACCCAGAAGTGCCAGGATGTACCTCTATGTCACGTGATTGCAACCCACCTACTGTATACGTACAGTTTACATACATAGGTTTAAGTGTTCAAAGACAGAAGTGGTTGGGATATAATGCTTACAACATTTTTTGGAATGTACTGAAGGCAGCCGCTTAAGGTTGCAAATCAGAATTAGACTAATCAAGACAAATATCTGCCTCCAGCATATGCTTTGACTTTATCATCAAGAATGATGTGCTCTTTGAATAAATACGTCAAGGAAAGGCACATGCATTCCTTTTGAGAAATATCTGCACTAAAATTGTTCTTCCCTGGTCCCACCCCTCCACATGGTTTTCTGCATGTCCTGTTCTCTAGGCCAAAGTACAGTAGCCCATTCTCAACATTATAGACTTAGATATGATTCTCCCCTCATCTCTTGGCCTTACATTGAACATTTGCGCTTCATCCTGTTGACTTCTCCCGTCACTTCTACAATATGGTATCATTGCAATTGCGCTATTTAGAAGTCGCTCCCTATCCGTTCCCGGATATACTTCAGGAGTCAGCGTGCCATTTGACAAAGTATTTACATTCAATCTTTCTTCCTTTTCAGTACAACAATTCAGATCTCCGCTCTCGTCTTTTTCCACCCCCTCCTTCTCCGCTGGCCGCTCACTGTTAAAGACAACAACTGATTAGATTAACGCGTACCACCTGCAAAATCTAATCACCTGTCAGCTGCGTCTCGCCGTCCCACACATGTCCCGCCCCTCGTCGATGATGCTCTGCCCTCAACATCATTGACTGAGGCGGTGATCTTTAGCACCTGCAATATGCTGATCACAGCCTCCTCCCACATACCTCCACCGCCAGACTTGGGCCGGGACATCATCGGGCCGCACCCACTCCCTACCCCGCCTGAGCGCGAGAGAGGAAGTCCGCCACGGCCATCTTTTACCCGGCCTATGGATCACTCTGAAATTGTAGGGTTGTAAAGCCAGACATCACCGAGTGATCCGCGCGTTGGCATCTTTCTTGAGATGGAGCCAACGGAGGGGCTTGTGGTCCAAGCAGAGGGTGAATGGGCGTCCCAGCAGACAGTACCGGAGGGCACCGACTGCCCACCGGATGGCGAGGCACTCCTTCTCCACCGTGCTGTATCTGGTCTCTCTTTCTGACAATTTCCTGCTTATGTAAAGGACCGGACGGCCCCCACTCTCTGCATACGCTCCGCCCAGCTGTTCCCCTGGGTGATGACATCATCCAGATAGGCGGCGACATATGCAGCTTGGGGTCGCAGTACCCGGTCCATTAGTCTCTGAAATGTGGCGGGCGCACCAAACAACCCGAACAGAAGGGTCACAAACTGGTATAAACCTTCTGGAGTAGAGAATGCCGTGTTTTCCTTGTCTCTGGAGACAAGGGAATCTGCCAGTAGCCTTTAGTCAAATCCAGTGTCGTAAAAGAATGATCAGTGCCCAACCGGTCCAGGAGCTCGTCGACCCGGGGCATTGGATAGGCGTCAAAACGTGACACATCATTCACCTTGCGGTAGTCCACAAAGAACCACACAGACCCATCCTTCTTACCTACCAGAAATATGGGGCTGCACCACGCACTGTGTGACTCTTCTATCACTCCAAATTCCAGCATGGCTTTTAATTCTTCCCGAACTACTTTGCGTTTGTGTTTGGGCAGCCTATAGGGCCGGGACTTCACCGTCAGGCTTGGGCTGGTTTCTATGTGATGCTGGGTGAGAGTCGTGCGGCCTGGCAGGGGGTAAAACACATCAGCAAAATGTTGCTGCAATTTGGCCACGTCTGCTTTCTGTGACAGCGTAAGATGTTTATCATAGCGGAGTGGGGAGGGCCGGGGGGCGGGGGAACCTCCGGACCCAGCTCCTCGCTCTCCTCTATCGCCGTCACCATGGAGACGGGCTCCGCTTCCCTCTACCCTTTTAGTAGGTTGAGGTGGTATATTTGTGTGGCCTGACCTTGTCGTCCACGCCACCTACCCGTCGTGTGACCACAAAGGGTCCTTGCCACTTGGCGAGTAATTTGGAGCTAGCTGTTGGGAGTAATACAAGTACTTTCTCTCCCGGTAAAAATTGTCTCAGTTGCGCCCCCCTGTTCTACAGGCGCTGTTGATGTTCTTGGGCTTGGAGCAAATTCTCACGTGATAAGTGCCCTGATGTGTGGAGTTTTGCTCTCAAGTCCATGACGTACTGAATTTCATTTTTACTGGGGCTTGGACCTTCCTTCCAGCTTTCTTTAACAAGGTCCAGTACCCCCCGCGGCTTCCGGCCAAACAACAGTTCAAATGGAGAAAATCCTGTTGAGGCCTGGGGAACCTCCCGCACTGCAAATAACAGGAGATCCAACCATTTATGCCAATTAGTCCTCGTGTACGAATTTTCAGATCATGGATTTCAAAGTTCTATTCATCCGCTCCACCAACCCATCCGACTGTGGGTGGTAAACGCTTGTCCGAATAGATTTGATCCCTAATAAACCGTACAGCTCCTTTAATGTGCGTGACATAAAGGACGTGCCCTGGTCAGTTAGAATCTCTTTCGGGATTCCAACTCAGGAGATAACTTGATACAGTGCCTGCGCGACACAAGTGTGCAGAGATGGAGCGCAGTAGCACTGCTTCGAGATAGCACATTGCATAATCCACCAGGACTAGCGCAAAGCGATATCCCTGGGTGCTTGGGTGAAATGGCCGGACGAGGTCAATGCCAATTGCTCAGACGTTACCTCTATGAGTGGTAATGGCCGCAAAGGTGCTCCAGGGGTGGCCGCTGGGTTGACTAGTTGACAGTCCGGGCAGGCCGCGCACCAATGGCGCACATCTGCCCGAATGCCTGGCCAATAGAACCGGGCCATTATCCGATTAAGTGTATTATCATAGCCCATGTGTCCGGCCATCGGGTTAAAATGTGCCGCCTGGAAAATAATTTCCCGACGGCTTTTTGGTACCAACAATTGGGTGATTTCCTCGCCTGTCTGAGTGTCACGGCTCACTCTGTATAATCAATCAGTGGCCTAGTGATTGATTGATTGATTGACTCTGTATAATCCGTCCCTAATCAATGCAAATTGAGGGAAATCCCGCGTTATCCCCGGGCGAACCCGCTGCCCAACAATCGAAATCACTTGGTCCCAGGTTGCGCGCAGAGTGTCATCGAGGGGAAAATTATCCATGGGGCGCCATTGGGGAACCGGGGAAAACATCCTGGGAAGCCCCCGCCAGCCGCCCTTCACCCTCCCCCTCGGCAGCGTCGGATAATCTCGCGTTGCCCATGAGAACAGTGTGGGTATCCCCTTTCCCTACTGTCCGTGAACGCACCCCTACACACTGCTCTATTAACCCCTTAAATCCCGACCAATTTGTTCCCAAGATTACGGGGTGCGCGAGGCGCGAACTTACAGCCATCTTAACGCTATGCTTTTCCCCTTTGAAAAAAATTCCCACCGACACAATGGAGTACTCGTGACTATCCCCATGCACACGTTTAACCAGCACCCGTGCAACCTTTCTCAGTGGCCTAGTGGTTAGAGTGTCTGCCCTGAGATTGGTAGGTCATGAGTTCAAATCCCGGCCGAGTCATACCAAAGACTATAAAAATGGGACCCATTACCTCCCTGCTTGGCACTCAGCATTAAGGGTTGGAATTGGGGGTTAAATCACCATAAATGATTCTACGGGCGCGGCACCGCTGCTGCCCACTGCTCCCCTCACCTCCCAAGGGTCAATCAGGGGTGATGGGTCAAATGCAGAGAATAATTTCGCCACATCTAATATGTGTGTGACAATCATTGGTACTTTAACTTTGACTTTCTCAACACCCCCGGGTCGAACCAGGTTTTGGTGAATCATGGACTGCTCGCAGCCCGAATCCACCATCGCCTGGTGTATACTACCTTGTATCCTTACCGGTACATAGTATGTCTCTACCGGCCCGGGGGAAGATGCTGGAGGGTCGCCAACCCGGATCACTTGCCGCACTTCCATCGCTGGACACTCGCGTTGCAGATGACCTAGCTGCCCGCACCTCCAGCACACCTGCCCCGGCATTCGAGGCACCGTTTACGGGGGAAACGCAGTGTCCCCAGCAGTCTGGGCCTGAAGAGGAGAGAGCAGACTCGGGTTGTGTCGTAGTCATGCCCACGGTTGGGCTCCTTCTGCGGGCAGCGCCCGCATCCTGCGAGATTTCGTTGCTCCTCTACAAGGTCATCCGACAGTCTTCCTTCCTCCCATGCCACTTTGGTCTCCTCAGCATAACAGAAGTGTTCAGGATTCTTGACCTCACCATTGATGTCCTCAGCTGTTTCAGTGGCTTTAAACTTCATGGCATAAAGATCAGACACTTGCCGCTCCATCCCTCCTGCAGCCTTCTCCTCCTTCCCCTTCTCCCGGTGTACGGCCAGGTGGTCCTCCGCCAATGTTACCGCCGCTGCCACACCTTGTGGCCGGTGGTATCGGACCCACACTGACGTCTGCGCCGGGATTGCTTCCAGGAACTGCTCCAAGATGATCGGTTCCATCACCTCCTCCATTTCTCCGGGTTGCAGCCAGCTTGTCACTGCATCCCTCAGCTGTTGGCCCAGGGCGAAAGGCCGCTCCTCCGGTCCTAGTTTCATGGCTCGGAAAGGGCGTCTGAGGTCTTCTTTGGACCCTCATGTCCCGGTAGTTCACCCGGGGCCCTGGTGGCAGGCTGAGCGCCGCTCGCTGCGCCTCTCCCGCCAGCAACGGCAACAGCCGCACAGCCCACTCCTCTTCCGGCCATGCGCATGACTTTGCTGTTGCCTCAAACATGTACATAAATCCTTGCGGGTCTTCTGTCTCCGCCATTCGGTGCATTCCCACCGTCGTCGATGTCGGCCTCGCCGCCGCAGGTGTCCCCATTCCGGCCCTCTCTGTCAGCACCCGCAGAATCTGGCTCTGCTGCCCTATTTGACCCTGCATTGCCTCCATCTGCCTGTGTTTCGCAGTTGACACCTTCGCCAGCAGCTGTCCCAGCACCTCTATGGGGCTTGGTGACGACATTGCAGTCGCTTTTTTCGTCAGGTGCCAGATGTAGAATTCACTCCCTACCCGTTACCGGATATACCTCAGGAGTCAGTGTGCCGTTATACAGTCTTTATTTTCATTCGATCTTGCTTCCTTTTCAGTACAACAATTCAGATCTCCGCTCTCGTCTTTTTCCACCCCCTCCTCCTCCGCTGGCCGTTCACTGTTAGAGACAACAACTGATTAGAATAATGCGTACCACCTGCGAAATCTAATCACCTGTCAGCTGCGTCTCGCCGTCCCACACATGCCCCGCCCCTCGTCGATGATGCTCTGCCCTCAACATCATTGACTGAGGCGGTGATCTTTAGCACCTGCAGTGCGCTGATCACATCCTCCTCCCATACACTAACTTTCGTATTTCGGGTTGTTCTAAACGATTATTTTGTACATGGGGACACGGCTGAAAGAGTAATCGCATTAATTAAATGACTTGTCTTATCAGGTGTATTAATGTAGTCGATGATGAGCAAACATTCCGTTGTATTATATTGAGTCTGTGTATTTTATTTATATTACAAATCTTTTTAGTGAGAAAGATTCAATCACATTACAGTATAGAACATACACTTTGGCATACAGTAAACGATGAACCAACATAGCAAAGAAAGCCACATTGGCGGATTAACTCTCCTGATTGCCAAACAGGGACAGCTGATAAGATTATCACCCGGAAGCAGTTATAATGACACTGCAAGTCAAACCTGAAACATGAAGGTACTCGTCTGAGGGAAGCGTGCGGAACATTCACATTAGCCAAACGGACCAAATTAGGAGTGTCAAACTCATTTTTATTGAGAGCCACGTTGCAATTATGGCTGCACTCGCAGAGCCTCATGTAATAGTGAATATTTATGAATACAAATGTATGAAAGCCTTTGCCAAAGAATTTGCAAAGGCAAAAGTTTTTGATTATTATATTTTTTTTTTCAGATTAAAGTAGTACTAAGTAACATTTCAATGAGGATGCATGGACTTAAAACAAGTTGAATGACAACTCTGTCATGGCCTGAGGGGTCTGTATCGCTCTCAATGGCACTAAGCAACTATGAGGAGGGTGGCAGGAATCTACCACACAAAAAACTACAAATGTGCAGGCTGCTTTACGGCATACGTCACTACCCCTTTTCTCATCCGTTAATGAAACTGGAAGACGATGCGAACGCCTGTGTCCATTTACTGCAATCAAAACCGAAGCTGCAAATCAACAAAAAAAAACAAAGATTTTGTCTGAGGAGTAAATAAATGATAAATGGGTTGTACTTGTATAGCGCTTTTCTACCTTCAAGGTACTCAAAGCGCTTTGACACTACTTCCACATTTACCCATTCACACACACATTCACACACTGATGGAGGGAGCTGCCATGCAAGGCGCCAACCAGCACCCATCAGGAGCAAGGGTGAAGTGTCTTGCTCAGGACACAACGGACGTGGCGAGGTTGGTTCTAGGTGGGATTTGAACCAGTGACCCTCGGGTTGCGCACGGCCACTTTCCCCACTGCGCCACGCCGTCCCTAAAGTAAAAAAATAAATAAAAGGGAGGCTACCCGAATAAAAAGCTAATCCAAGATCAACATTGGCCCTGTTTTCACTCGCTGGCGTGAGCTCAAAGACGAGGAGGGATTTTCGACCAATACTGCCTTGGCTCTGTTCCTGCTGGGCTAGTCGGTACCTTTCGATGCTCAAATCTAAATGATTATGCCGTGTGGTTGCAATAAATAGCCACTAACTTGATAGTTGGCAGTTCCACACTGACACGACCAGCCACGCAGCAAATTCAAAAGTACTGTATAAAGAAAAAATATGTGATGACTGCAAAGTGCAAATATAAAGGTTGAGTAAAACATGTATGTTCCTACTGTGGAAAGATCAGCCATACTGAATCATTGTTGTATTATCGTCTCAGTTTGTACATATGTGACAGTAGTTTCTGAGGATGCGCTGGTCCTCACGGGAAATGTAGTATTCCTTCAGGCAAAACATTACCGCTTTGGTTTACTGGCCCCGCCAAAATCAACCAAAACTGAAAGTTCTTAAGTACGGTTTTAATAGATGACTTCATTTAAGATCGTAAGTCAAGATGACAAGCAGAATACTCGAAGAGAACCAATATGGATACAGAGGTAATGTTTCAACTTCAATGGCTTTAATTGAAATCACAGAAGAAATTACCAATGCAATAGATAGTAAAAAATGTGCGGCAGCAGTGTTTATGGATCCAACAAAAGCATTTGACACAATTAATCACAATATTTTAATCAAAAAATTAGAACAATATGGTATCAGACGGTTAGTCTTAAACTGGATAAGAAGTTATCTAATGAACAGGAAACAATACGTGAAGCTAGGCGAACACACTTCTACAACACTAAATATATCCTGTGGTGTACCTCAGGGATTAATACTAGAACCTAAGTTATTCAATCCCTATATAAATGACATTTGTAAAGTTACAAAAGATTTAAAGTTAATTTTATTTCCGGATGATACAACAGCGTTTTGTTCTGGAGAGAACACACAGAAGATAATACAAATAATAACAGAAGAAATGAACAAATTAAAAAAATGGTTTGACAAAAACAGACTATCATTGAATCTCAGTAAAACTAAAATAATTCTATTTGGTAACAGTAGAAAAGAAAGTCGAACACAAATACAAATAGACGGAATAGAAATTGAAAGAGTATACGAAACCAAATTCCTAGGTATAAAGATTAATGATAAATTGAACTGGAAATCTCATGTAAAAAATATACAACATAAAGTTGCAAGAAATACGTCAATAATGAATAAAGCCAAATATGTTCTAGACCGGGCTTCACGGTGGCAGAGGGGTTAGTGCGTCTGCCTCAAAATACGAAGGTCCTGCAGTCCTGTGTTCAAATCCAGGCTCTGGATCTTTCTGTGTGAAGTTTGCATGTTCTCCCCGTGAATGCGTGGGTTCCCTCCGGGTACTCCGGCTTCCTCCCACTTCCAAAGACATGCACCTGGGGATACGTTGATTGGCAACACTAAATTGGCCCTAGTGTGTGAATGTGAGTGTGAATGTTGTCTGTCTATCTGTGTTGGCCCTGCGATGAGGTGGCGACTTGTCCAGGGTGTACCCCGCCTTCCGCCCGATTGTAGCCAGCGCCCCCCGCGACCCCGAAAGGGAATAAGCGGTAGGAAATGGATGGATGGATGGATGTTCTAGACCAAAAATCACTTCATATTCTCTACTGCTCACTAGTGTTACCATATCTGAGTTACTATGTAGAAATATGGGGAATTAACAACAAAAGTATACTTCATTCACTAACAGTGTTACAAAAAAGATCGGTTAGAATAATACATAATGTTGGATATAAAGAACATACAAACCCTTTATTTATTTAATCAAATATACTGAAATTCCACGACATAGTGAAATTGCAAACAGCTAAGATTATACACAAAGCAAACTATAACCTGCTACCCAAGAATATACAACAATTCTTCTCAACAAAAGAAGAGAAATATATTCGTAGAGAAAAATGTAATTTAAAACATTTGTACACACGTACAACACTTAAGACATTTAGTGTATCAGTATGTGGAATTAAATTATGGAATGGATTAATCAATGCAATCAAACAATGTACTAATATGATCCACTTCAAGAAACTCTTCAAACTGGAAGTGTTTACAAAGTACAAAGAAGAAGAACCATGATAAACATTCTGATTGTATTCATTCTCAAAATAATCTTACTTGTCTCATCGTATGGGATAAAACTTACTTCGCCAATTATTTATTTATTTATTTGTATTGTGATTACTTATTACTTATGGTGTACACATTATGAATACATTGAGAACAGGAAGTGAACAAAAGTTTTTGCGACTGTTATGTAAAAGAAAAGGGGTAGGATTAAATAAACTCTGCTTCTTTCTACTCCTTTTCGAACATGTTGAAAAGAGAAACTGGAAATTGTGATGTATCTTGTTGTATGCTTGCATGTTCCAAATAAACTCAAACTCAAACTCAAATGATATTTATTTGTGCTGATTAAGTGTGATTTTTAATGACCAAAAACAATGCTTGTGATATCAGAAAATATTAGTGTACAATATATGCAATTGCATATTCAAATTTTTCTGTCAAAATTAAAAAAGAACAAATACATTTAGCCTGAAAGTTTTCTTTTACAAACCCCGTTTCCATACGAGTTGAGAAATTGTGTTAAATGTAAATATAAACGGAAATGCAATGATTCGCAAATCCATTTCAACCCATATTCAATTGAATGCACTACAAAAACAAGATATTTGATGTTCAAATTTCATAAACTTTTTTTTTTTTTGCAAATAATAATTAACTTAGAATTTGATGCCAGCCACACGTGACAAAGAAGTTGGGAAAGGTGGCAATAAATACTGATAAAGTTGAGGAATGCTCATCAAACACTTATTTGGAACATCCTACAGGTGTGCAGGCTAATTGGGAACAGGTGGGTGCCATGATTGGGTATAAAAGCAGCTTCCATGAAATGTTAAGTAATTCACAAACAAGGATGGGGCGAGAGTCACCACTTTGTAATCAAAATGTCGAACAGTTTTAGAACAACATTTCTCAACGAGCTATTGCAAGGAATTTAGTGATTTTACCATCTACGGTCCGTAAAATCATCAAAAGGTTCAGAGAATCTGGAGAAATCATTGCACGTAAGCGATGATATTACGGACCTTTGATCTTTCAGACGGTACTGCATCAAAAACTGACATCAGTGTGTAAAAGATATCACCACATGGGTTCAGGAACACTTCAAAAAACCACTGTCAGTAACTACAGTTTGTCGCTACATCTGTAAGTGCAAGTTAAAACTCTACTATGCAAAGCGAAAGCCATTTATCAACAACACCCAGGAAAGCCGCCGGCTTCGCTGGGCCCGAGCTCATCTAAGAAGGACTGAGGCAAAGTGTAAAAATTTTTCTGTGATCTGATGAGTTCATATTTCAAATTATATTTGCAAACTGTGGACGTGGTGTCCTCCGGAACAAAGAGGAAAATAACCATCCAGATTGTTCTAGGCGCAAAGTTCAAAAGCCAGCATCTGTGATGGTATGGGGGTGCATTAGTGTCCAAGGCTTGGATAACTTACACATCCGTGAAGGCACCATTAATGCTGAATGGTCCATACAGGTTTTGGAGCAACATATGTTGTCATCCAAGCAACGTTATCATGGATGCCCCTGCTTATTTCAGCAAGACAATGCCAAGCCACGTGTTACAGCAGCGTGGCTTCGTAGTAAAAGAGTGTGAATACTTTCCCATCGAAAATGGGTGGCGCATTATGAAGCGTAAAATACGACAACAAGACGCTGGACTGTTGAACACCTTAAGCTGTACATTAAAACAAAAATGGTAAAGAATTCCGTTTTCAAAGCTTCAAAAATTAGTTTCCTCAGTTCCCAAACGTTTATTGAGTGTTGTTAAAAGAAAATGTGATGTAACACAGTAGTGAACATGCCCTTTCCCAACTACCTTGGCACGTGTTGCAGCCATGAAATTTTAAGTTAATTGTTATTTGCAAAACAAATATTTATGAGTTTGAACATCAAATATCTTGTCTTTGTAGTGCATTCAATTGAATGTGGGTTGAAAAGGATTTGCAAATCATTGTATTCCGTTAATATTAACATCTACCACAATTTCCCAACTCATATGGAAACGGGGTTTGTATTTCCAGTCTTTCACAGGCTACATAAAGGACGTGGTGGGCCACATTAGAATGATGTGAAGTGTAACATTAAAATCATGGAACGGGCCACATTAAAATTAAGATTAGATGATATTGTGGACCACATAAAAGGATATGGCAAATTAAATTGATGTAGCAGGGCACATTAAAAAGATGTGGTGGGTCGGATTTGCCCCCCAGGCCTTGAGTTTGACACACGTGGTCCAGACTTTTGAGGCCCAATTATGGTTATTTAGGACTAGTTTGAGTACGTCCAACTAACATCAACACAAACTTTTAGGGCAGGGTTACCCAAACTTTTAATTAACAATTTGAAACTTCTCAAACACAAATTTACTAAAATATAGGCTTAATTTATTGCCATAAACATGGACTAATATTCTGGATAAATGATGAAGAACACACAGTCATGGTCAAAAGTGTACATACACTTGTAAAGAACATAATGTCATGGCTGTCTTGAGTTTCCAATCATTTCTACAAGTCTTATTTTTTTGTGATAGAGTGATTGGAGCACATTCTTGTTGGTCACAAAAAAACATTTATGAAGTTTGGTTCCTTTATGAATTTATTATGGGTCTACTGAAAATGTGACCAAATCTGCCGAGTCAAAAGTATACATACAGCAATGTGAATATTTGGTTACATGTCCCTTGGCAAGTTTCACCGCAATAAGGCGCTTTTGTTTGCCATCCAAAAGTTTCTGGCAAGCCTCTGTTTGAATTTTTGACCACTCTTTTTGACAAAATGTGTGCAGTTCAGCTAAATGTGTTGGTTTTCTGACATGGACTTGTTTCTTCAGCATTGTCCACACGTTTAAGTCAGGACTTTGGGAAGGCCATTCCAAAACCTTATTTCTAGCCTAATTTAGCCATTCCTTTGCCACTTTTGACGTGTGTTTGGGGCTATTGTCTTGTCGGAACACCCAACTGCGCCCAAGACCCAACCTCCGGGCTGATGATTTTTGGTTGTCCTAAAGAATTTTGAGGTAATCCTCCTTTTTTATTGCCCCATTTAATGTACTCTCTGTAAAGCACCGGTTCCATTGGCACCAAAACAGGCCCAGAGCATAATACTACCACCACCAAGCTTGACGGTAGGAATGGTGTTACTGGGATTAAAGGCCTCACCTTTTCTCTTCCAAACATATTGCTGGGTATTGTGGCCAAACAGCTTAATTTTTGTTTCATCTGACCACAGAAATTTCCTCCAGAATGTTTTCTCTCCGCCCACGTGATCAGCAGCCATTTTTAGACGAGTCTTAAAGTGATGTATCTGGAGCAAGCGCTTACTTCTTGCATGGTAGCCTCTCAGTCCATGGCAATGCAAAACACGCATGACTGTGGACACTGACATAAGTGTTCCAGCAGCTTCCAATTAATTGCAGACATGCTTTTCATTGGTTCTCGGTTGACTTTTGATCATCCTGACCAATTTTCTCTCAGCATCAGGTGATAGCTTGTGTTTTCTTCCTGATCATGGCATTGACAAAACTGTGTCATGCACTTTTTTTACTCACAAACAATTGTCTGCACAGTTGCTCTTGGGAATTTAAGCGGCTTTGGAATGGGTCCAAGTGAAATTGAAATGATTTGATTTGATTTGATTTGATTTGACTGTAACTTTTCTACATCACCAACATTGATAATGTATGTTGCTGTATGTATACTTTTCACCCATCTTATTTGGTCACATTTTCAGTAGACCCACAATAAATTCATAACAGAACCAAACTTCATGAATGTTTTTGTGACAAAAAAATATGTGTTCCAATCACTCTATCACAAAAAATAAGAGTTGTAGAAATTATTGGAAACTCAAGACAGCCATGACATTATGTTCTTTACAAGTGTATATACATTTTTGACCATGACTGTACATACACAAATTTATTACAGCAAACATGAATCCAAAGTCCTTTTTTCAATTCCTGCAAAACTGCAATCCATAGAACCACTGACCTGTGACCTCAATTTGAGTTTGAGAAAATGTTATACAATCATTAACAAAGTGATCAACAGAAAGAGCTTCCTGCATGTCATGTCATCTAAGATGGCACCTGAGAGTACAGAGGAATATGTCCAAGCGTCAAAATACCTTCCCCTCATGCAACTGTTAACAGGCAAGCATTTCGGAACAAGTTGTGTTGACTTAACTGATTTTTGGGGTACTTTTTGGGCAGCTGCCTCCTGTAAGCGCACATGCAAAATCACCACACGCCACTTGTGGCATTAAAGGTGTCGAACGGCTGTGAACACTAAAAGACACATTAATTACCCCACTGTGGGCAAGTTGTAAGTGGTCGCAGGTGTGCATTTGCGGTCACGAGATTCACAGCAGATTTGACTTTGACTCAACCGATCCCAAATAGAAGCAGTCTTACCATGAATGACATTTAAATGACACACAGTGTGTCTGATTCCTCACAGACAGAGTGACTGAGTGGGAGGAACATGACGGGACAGCAAAGCAAAAGCGCGGTGCGATACACAGCATATGCACATGGAAAATAACACACACGCACACACACCGTGATTTCATAGCTGGGGCGATGGTCTCCAGCAGGGATCTGTCCTCACCAGTGGGCCTCAAGGGAGAACAGACAGAACATTTAAAATACTCCTCCCTATTCCCCTTAGTTCGACTCAAATCACACACATGCACACACACACACACACACGCGCACACGCACGCAGGCTATATTTAGGGTGGGGATTCACTCAGGATTCCACCCCACAAAAAGTGTTTTCCTTATGTAGTGCACATCCTTTCAACATACTCACGATAAGTAGACATTATTATACCATTTGTTCCAGAGACAAACCTTTACCATCCCAAAGCAAATATTACTGTACAAGCAAGTCCCTAGAATCCCTATGTATTTTAAAACTTGAAAACAATTGAACAATTCTGTGTCGTGATACAATGTCAAATGCAATGCAAAGTAGACTTGGGCGCGTTTCTCCCTCCATTTTCTGACTTTGTGGATTATTTCTAATCTCATTTTGAATTGTTTTTATTATCTATGTCTTTGCATTTGATTTATACTATGAATTACAGTGTTGGGCTACCAGGGGTCGCCAACTCAAAATGTTGAAAGAGACATATTGGACCAAAAATGGAAAAAACACATCCGTCTGGTACTGCAAACAAATAAAAGCCTTATAGAATCTTACAATGAAGGCAACACATGATGTACTGTAAGTGTCTATATTAGCTGTTCTAGTCTACTATAAAAATGACTATGTGTCGCAGGCTGACGCAAATCTTCATTGACAGAAATTCAAACATTTTAATATTCCCATCCATTTCCTACCGCTTGTCCCTTTTGCGGTCGCGGGGGTGCTGCATTCGGGCGGAAAGTGGGGTACACCCTGGACAAGTCGCCACCTCATCGCAGGGCCAACACAGATAGACAGACAACATTCACACACACATTCACACAGTAGGGCCAATTTATTGTTTCCAATCAACCTATCCCCAGGTGCATGTCTTTGGAAGTGGGAGGAAGCCAAGCCGTCACAGGGAGAACATGCAAACTCCACACAGAAAGATCCCAAGCTCGGGATTGAACTCAGGACTACTCAGGACCTTCGTATTGTGAGGCATATGCACTAACCCCTGTCTTACTGTGCTGCCCTATTAATTTTTATTCTATTAATTTGTACAACATTGGAAAACATTAGAAAAACAGAGGCTTCTAAGAGGGAGCGATAAATTCTGGAAATTACTGCCTTCAAATTACCAAAAGTATAGATGTGTGTGTGTGAGAGTTAAAGGAAACAGCAAGCTGTCGTCTTCTAATGGATTTTTTACAATCTTTGCAAGTTGGGTAACGTTTGCTGTGGGAATTTAATGTTTTCACAATTTTAGCGGTTCGTACAGCCTGAAACAATGCAAGCAGAGGGGCATTTTTCTTCAAAAAGGCCAAATGGTGCCTAATACCCATTAAGAACAGACGCTGATTGACCACCACACACTTTTAATAAGCCAGACGTGAACCGTACGTGACGTCATTAAAATCCAAGCAATTTACTTCAATAGGGTATCTTTGGACAATCCGTTGATTGTCAGCTAAAGTAGACTGTAATTGGATAAATGCTCAGTAAAGTCCCACTCACAGACGCCAGGCGTCTCTGGAAGTGAACAAGAAATATGCTCGGCCTAGCTGCATGATGATTGGATGATCTGTCTGAGGCTGAATCCCTTTCTGATTGACAGCAAAATGAGCAAATATGCAATCTTGAAAATTAAAACACTGCCAGAGCATTTTTCAACTATCATTCCATTGTTCTGTGTTGATAAGGAGAATTGTACAATGCTGGAATGTTTTATTTGGAAAAGGGTATGGTATGGTATGGTATGGTATGCTCTTGATTGTCATTGCACAAGTACAAGAACATTTAATTTTCACCACAAACCTGTTAAAGATTAGACAAACAAACATTGTACAGGAACAGAACAGCAATGCTGGTGGGTCGGCACTTAGGGTGCCTCGTAAAAGGTGAGAAAAGGGTAGAGGCTAAGGGAAGGATGACAAAAAAGACTTGATAGCTCATCCATCCATCCATTTATCCATTTTCTACCGCTTTTCTCTCTCGAGATCGCAGGGGGTGCTGGAGCCTATCCAAGCTGCATCATCAGCACATACACACATGCTGACACAGAAACCACATGACTTGCAACAAGAGGGGAGGGGACAGACATCCAGCACGAAGTTGCCAGCCACGAGAGGCGCTGCTCCCTTGTCCTTCATACCACGTGGAGCGAAGTGGTGGCAAAGGCGTGGGATGGAAATGGGGGTATGAGTGCATATGTAACCATTGTCTATGGTGTGTGTGTTAAGTCTGGTGGCCTGGAGTCGCTCTGCAAGCGGTGGCAAAGGAACAGAGTTTATATTTCCAGGTCTTGTTGACAGGGAAGGAGTTTGCACTGAGGGAGGGAAATCTTGAAGCAGCGACCTTGCCATCTCACAGCCAGGGAAAACATTCACAATTAAAATTGGTTGTTTGAGCAAACAAAAACAAATTATAACTTTTTATTCCGTCCACTTCTCTTCCTCAAATTCATCCTGCAGGAGAGACGGTCCAGTGTGGATCACAATCTCCAATCATTTTTGGCAGCTTTGGGATACTACAAATGGCTCCCACAAACCTTCCAATTTGTTTAAACATCAGGGGAAAACACTTACTCCAATTAACAGATATCCTGTTATCATAGTTCCAAATAGGTAGATATCGTCAACATCCTCGACTGAAAGGCTCTTCTTCTCCCAAGAGTCCGTCGCATGTCCAGGAACAACCAATCCGATAGGATAGACAGGTTCCCTTAGACTTGAGAAATTGGCAATTGTATTGCGAGGCAACTTGATCAATTCCATTGTTTGGACTTTAGAGAGAGATATACAAAAAGAGGCAACTAGAAAGTTATACAAGACAGGTCGAGACAAAGAGGCAAGCAGAGCAACCACAGAGATGTGAGGGAGTGCGACCGCCTTTGTCAAGAGAGCAATAAATAAATACATCTAGGAACTGTATATCTTTTATATGTTACTAGAGACTGTATTCCTGCCTTCCGAGGTCCAAGGATGTATTTTCTAATTTTGTATTCAATAACAAAAACACTTTTTGAAAATAAAACATTTATCGATCCAACCACTGCAGTATCGACCATATAATGATATTCTACTTGGTATCAATACTGTTGATATTAGTGTCATTCCGCCGACCTTTTTTTTATACTTTCAAGAGCGCTTCATATCCTCTTACGTTGTGTAGTGTTGCATACTTAGCTATTTCTCGTCCTCCGGGATGATACTTGTAAGAAACTTAATTTATTTTCCGCCTGGAGGCAAGGATTACTAATTTAAAAGTGGCTTTGCATTTGGGAGGGACAATAACCGCTAGCAAGAATACTACAGTGTGTTAAGGGCGTGTTGGTTTTTTGTTGCTTTCAAATTTGCGGGACACAGCTAAAATGTATTATCAACATGTATTATCACAATATAACAATAGTATTAAAAGCTCTATCGTCGGCCAAATGTATAGTATATCGTTTAAATTCTATACTGTGCAACCTTATTTACCAGTATTGGGCAATAGTGACACTACTTGTAGTAGTTAGTACATCCCAAACTGACATCACACATTACTAGGGATGTATATTGTTAATATTTTATCAGTTCTGATACCAATATCGATATTCCTAATCGTTACCGGTATTGATTGGTACTCTTATTGGTACTGTATCTCAATGATTGGTGAAAAAAAGATGTGGATGTGAGAATGCATTTTTTATTATCAATTTTCTTTAGCACAAGCGATTGTACACCTCCACAACATCAAGTGACATTTCACAAGAGGGAAGTATGTATCAACACCTGCTTGTCAAGTCTTTAAAATGTCAAGTACATGTGGTAATGCAGTTGTTATGTTATCATCTTGTAAAGACTACACAAACATTGGCTTTATTTTAACAGAAAATCTCACGATACATTAAACATGTGTTTCTAATCAAAGAACAATTTTAGAAGATTGAAATTAAAACTATAAGGCATTAAACACACTGGGCTTTACTTATTGCACTAAAAGAACAATTTACAATTGTACATAGCCTGCCATAATCTAGGATTAGGTTAGAATATATAAAAAATAATAGCATAGAAAGCTTTATTGAAAGTAATCATACATTGAAAAATGTATGATTTACAATTTTAATTTTGCTTTAAGACAAATACAATAATTAGTTCATATATTAATTAATGGGTTGTACTTGTATAGCGCTTTTCTACCTTCAAGGTACTCAAAGCGCTTTGACACTACTTCCACATTTACCCATTCACACACACATTCACACACTGATGGAGGGAGCTGCCATGCAAGGCGCTAACCAGCACCCATCAGGAGCAAGGGTGAAGTGTCTTGCTCAGGACACAACGGACGTGACGAGGTTGGTACTAGGTGGGGATTGAACCAGGGACCCTCGGGTTGCGCACGGCCACTCTCCCACTGTGCCACACCGTCTATACTATTAAAATCAATACTTAATTGCACAGATAAGACATGTAGCAGATAAAACACACATTGTTGAAGATAAAACACAAATTGTGGCAATTTCTTACAAAATTTGGTCATTTCACTTGCATTAGTTTAAGCTACGTGGGCAGTTTTGACCGCGCTAATATTTGGCAACAAACCAACCAGCTGGATGCGCATTTACATATCAATATGGGCACAACAGGGGTGCTTGTTAACTAAATTACATGTCATTCTTTAAACTCCTTGTGCATGGCTATTCAATTATTTTATTTAAATGTTTACCGTAGTTTGAAGCAAAGATTGTGATACTTTATTGCCACCTTTGGCGAGGTGTTAATTTTTACAGCTGTTCTTAATTTAGTTTTAGCGATAGTCTTTTGACGAACACGTATTTTAGTTTTAGTCAACTAAATTAATTTACTTTCAGTCCAGTTTTAGTCTACAAAATTACTCAAAATTTTAGTCGATTAAAATTGCTTTAAATTTTGCCGTCAAACTTTGTAAGTATAGCAGAGAACCTATCTTTGAAGTTCTCTTGAAAGCATTTTTATGAATTATTATTGCAGAGCATCTCAAAAACTAAATTTGTGCACTTAATGAATATTGCATTATGTACATTTCACACTAGACCTCTTTGTGTGTTATTGTTTTTGATGTTTTCTAGATTGGCGGGCCAGCTCACATATTGCTACAACAAAAGTAATGGTAGAGTAAGCAGCATTCCTTCTTCTCTACTGTCTTTAAAAGTAACAGTAATTCAGTTCAGTATTAATCATTTGGAAATATTAGTTAAAGGCTACTTACTTTTGCGTAGATGTCCTGATGACTAACTTGCAGAAGACGCTACAAGTTGGTTGTACTTTTACCAGAAAAAATTAAGCCACAGGGTTTACAACTTGTTGTCTACCTAATCGTTTATTGTTGTACTGTAAATATTTGTTTGTCCTGTAGAACTTTAAGATTGATTTAAATGTAAAATGCGCAACAAATAAAATACATGCTAATTGTGTATTACTTCTGGGTGACTGTGTTTGTCCTACTCTGTTCAGCGCCACGTGAACTCACCATAAAAACACCTTGTCTCTAGTTTAGATTGGGGTATGTTCTTTTTCACGGGGAAAGACATATTTCTCTTGACTTTAAGTTAGCCTTCAAGCTAGCAAGCTGGCACCAGTAAGTCTGCCATGGCCCGTGAGTTTATAAAAGTGCAGTTATCAGTTTTTAGATCATTTTTAATTTAAAATGGTAATACTAACCGTCAGGTCTGTTTTTGCCCTTATCATTTTTACCGTTTATTGTTACAACCCTGAAATATAGTCCTGTTTCCGGAGAAAAATCCAATCCAAACTCAGTGTCTTTGTAGGTGTCAATTATTTTCGCCCCCTTTTTGTTCATCGACCAAATTGTGAATGATAATTGTGTTCATTATTTTTGTCAATGTGCATTTGTTTTGACTCGTTATCCTCCTATTTTAGTCAGGGGAAAATATTCAGTTGACAATAACGAAGACGAACATTTTTAGTCAACAGAATTAACACTGCGTTTCTGTATTTAAAGTGTCACCTTTATCGTGAGTTTTGAAGCCAAAATACCTCCATAATAATATTTGTTATAACCAGTAGAATTGCTGTTTTTTGGCCAAACCTTCTTCTTTACACCGTTTCTGCTTGTATGCACTCTGTGTGTGTGTGCCGACACACAGCAACATGTGGATGAAAAAAAAAGTAGTAATATTATATCTGGCTGTATAGTACCGTTTTTAATTCATTCTTACTGCGGTACTTTGTTAGTATCGGTATACCGTACAACAGCAGTCCCCAACCTTTTTGTAGCTGCGGACTGGTCAACGCTTGAAAATTTGTCCCGCAGGACGGGTGGGTTTTTTTCATCAAGAAATACAATCATGTGTGCTTACGGACTGTGTCCCTGCAGACTGTATTGATATATAATGTATATATTGTGTTTTTTATGTTGATTTAATAATTAAAAAAAAAAAAAAATAATAATTATATATATATATATATATATATATATATGTATATATATATATATATATATATATATATATATATATATATATATATATATAAAATCAAATCAAATCAACTTTATTCATAAAGCACATTTAAAATTTACCACAGGGGTAGCCAAAGTGCTGTACAATGGACAGGTTAAAAGATAATATGAAGACCGAGCAAACAACACAACACAAACAGAACATGATTAAAAAATAAATAAATAAAACATAAAACCATAAAAACAGGTTCACAGCAGGTGTATAATGGGGCGCCATTGCAGGATGGATATCACTTAGTGTTAAAAGCCAAGGAATAAAAGTATGTTTTTAAAGAGATTTAAAAACAGGAAGAGAGGAGGTTTGTCAAACACTCAGAGGTATATATATATATATATATATATATATATATATATATATATATATTTTTTTTTTTTTTTTTTTTTATTTTATTTTATTTTTTTTTCTTGTGCGGCCCGGTGGTTGCCGTACAACACGACAAAGATTCAGTGAGTAAGGGTAGTGCTCAATCATCCTGTTTGTAGAGTCAAGAGACAGAATTAAATTATCTCACATATAAGCAAGGTGTGTTGTGAGGCCACAAGGGAGGTCAAACGGCAACTATAGACCTGTCAGCGGATGCTATGTTGCTTGAAAGCAACTTCATGGATTATTATATTACTTACATTTTTCACTTATTTGAGTGGACTAACACTGGCCTGTGGATTACTGGATGGGTGGGGATCGTGAGTAAAGCGCTTTCACTTCAAACCGACTCTAAAACTCTTATTAACGTGCATGACTCCAAGGGACTTTAGTGAAAATTGTCATTGCTGTGTGGTGTTGTTTCCTGATTTGTGATTATTTAAAGCTGATCTGATATGTGTAGCAGCAGCAGCTGGACTGAATGTGACAGCGTTTCATTATTATCACGGTCAGCTGAATAAGGGAAATACAGATATCAGTATCATTTGTCCAGAATCCTAACGATCCAGGAGGACTAAAGCAATTAAGAACCGGTACCAAAAAATACCAGTACTCGGTAAACATCCCTTCACGTGACAATGTTTTATTATCACATGTTGGGCCTGTCACATTTAAAATGTCTGTTTAGATTTTCAACACCTCGATCTATGTCGTGTATGTGTGTATACAGTATTATTCTTCTTCTACTTTTCTTCACACCACTTGTTGGCCATCCTTTGCATTAGGCGCTGTAGAAAAGTCACAAAAAGCCATAGAAAAAGTACTTAGGTCTCGGGAGGTCCAGTGAGTTCATGTCGCTTGTAAAGTGACATCCTGAATGACAACAGCTCGGAAAACTTTAGGCCTGTGCTTTTCCCCAATATTTTGCCTGCAAATGGTATCTTTGACACATTTGACTTTAGAATAGAGGTTACGTCCATCAATTAGGGTTGTACGATATATCGGTATTACTATAGTACCGCGATATTAATGAATCATTTTCTCTAAAAACGTACCGGTGCCGCGGCCGTGTCGCCGTCACAAGGAGTCATTGCTGCTTTTACGAGCAGAGGAGCATGTTCAGCTGTGCACAATCACGGAGCACTTACAAGCAGACACAGTGTGTAGACAGAAAAGGGAGAACGGACACATTTTGGCTTAAAAACTAACGATATAGGTGAAGTTATAACACTGAACCGGCCTCAGGAAGCGGTGCTTCAAAACATGGCTAGCTAGCTAGCGGCTAACGTCCATCCGCCGTCAGCAGTGTTTTAGCTACTTTTAAATCATATATCCATGTTGCCAAGGCGACAAATTTTCTTACAAGTATCATCCCTGAATCGCTAAAAATGCTTCACTACACACTGTAATGATATCAAGTACAGGCACGTATCTAGTCGATGCTACTATGAATACGTCAATATTTTTTTGGCATCACAACATCTTCTTTCGTTTTTTAAAAATGTATATTATGTTTATAAACTCAGGAGATATGTCCCTGGACACATGAAGACTTTAAATATGACCAATGTATGATCCTGTAACAACTTGGTATCAAATTATGAAGTGCTTTGAAACTCTGGTTCGGGGGCACATCACCTCAAATCTGTCACCTGCATTGGACTCCCACCAGTTTGCGTACAGGGCCAACAGATCTACAGAGGATGCTATCGCAACAGCCCTCCACACTGCTCTGACCCACCTAGAGCAGCGTGGGAGCTATGCAAGGCTACTTTTTGTAGATTTTAGCTCTGCGTTCAACACCATCCTCCCCCACAGACTGGTGCCCAAACTGACGGGGCTGGGATTGTCTTCCTCCATCTGCCACTGGATCCTGGACTTCCTGACAAACCACTCTCAGAGGGTGAGAGTAGGCTCCTACCTCTCAGCATCCATCAGCATCAGCACCGGCTCCCCCAGGGCTGCGTGCTAAGACCCCTACTCCACACCCTCTACACTCATGACTACACCCCTGCTCATGCCAGCAATACCACCATTAAATTTGCAGACGACACCACAGTAGTTGGACTCATTTCTGAGAGGGATAAGTCTGCCTACAGAAATGAAGTGGAGCGGCTGACTGGGTGGTTCAGGGAAAACAACTTGGTCCTTAACACCACCAAGACGAAGGAGCTGATCATGGATTTCCGGAAGAAAAAAACAATAAACATCCAACCACTGTACATAAATGGGGACTATGTGGAAAGGGTGTCTAACTTCTGGTTCCTGGGCATCCAGATCGAGGAAGACCTGTATGAACACCTCAGTGACCATCAAAAAGGCACAGCAAAGACTTTACTTTCTGAGACTCCTCCAAAAGAACAATCTGTCTCAAAAACTGCTTGTGTCCTTCTATCGCTGCTCAATAGAGAGTGTGCTGACTTACTGCATGTGTGTATTGTATGCCAGCTGCACAGTGGCAGAGAGAAATGCACTTCAGAGGGTCATAAAAACTGCCATGAAGATAGCTGGCTGCTCTCTCCCCTCCCTAGATGAACTGTTCAGTGCCAGGTGCCTCAAAAAGGCCCAAAACATCATAAAGGACCCATCTCACACTGGACATAAGCTTTTTGAACTGATGCCCTCAGCCAGGAGATACAGGACAATAAAATGCCGGACAAACTTTTTTAAAAACACTTTTTACCCGAGAGCAATAGTGTCGGTGAACACAAGATAACAATAATGACTGTGCATGTGAGCTGTATGCTTGGTATTTTTATGTATTTTATGTATTTTTATCTATTTATCTATGTTCTTGTGTTTTATGTATGATTTTTGCACTAAATTAGTTTGTATACAATTTTTTTGTACAATGACAATAAAGATATATTCTATTCTATTCTATTGATACCCAAATGTGCGGTATCATCCAAAACTAATGTAAAGTATCAAACAACAGTAGAATTACATTTTAACAGAAGTGTAGACAGAACACGTTAAAAGAATGAATAAGTAGATTAATAATTTATTTGCAATCACTTGCCCTTAATAATGTAGATAAAATAATAGAATGATAAATGACACAATAAGTTATTGCATACGTCAGGAGACTAATTTGGAGCCTTTGTTTGTTAACTTACTACTAAAAGACAAGTTGTCTAGTATGTTCACTATTTTATTTAAGGACTTAACTGCAATAAGAAACATTTGTTTAATGTACCCTTAAGATTTTTTTGTTAAAATGTGTGGTCCCCTTTATTTAGAAAAGTACCGATATGATTAAGTAGTAGCAAGATGATGTGTGTACTTTTATGTGTATAAATATATGTTGTGAATGGAGCATGCACAGCCAAGGAAAGCGCTAAATAGTTGATATCGCTGGGATCTTATCATGTGGGTGTGTGCATGTGATGGAGACTTGTGGTAGCACTGAGCGGTACCTCCTGCCGCTGCTTTCTTTGTTTGACAGTTTGTGCTTATGTTTGCGCGCGTGACAGAACAAAAGGTCACGAGGCAGAGTTTTGCGGTCCCTTCCACGTTTCAGTTCCACGACTGATACGTTGTCGAGAATGCTCACAGCCACCTACACAACGCACAAGAAATAAACACGTCCGCTCCCCCTCGCTGCGCTTGCTCCCTCTCGGCTGATGAGAGAGTTGTTATGTTTGGCAGAGGACCTGCTGCTCACTCCCAGTAGAAGCCAGATGATTGTTTTTGTCCAGCCAACTCTACCGATCCCGTTACTGGAACTGTGGATATGTCCAGAAAGTCCATCATGCAGCACATCCTAACCATTTTCATAATTTGCATACCCCATAATAGGACATCCTTTTAGATTTGCTTTTTGCCACATCAGCACTATCTGTGCAGCAATGACAAACCAAACTACAAAATGTAGCCGAGAGAATGGGTTGTTTTAACAGGATGTGAAACTCAATTAACCTTTCAAATCTTGCAAAATAAATGTGTGGTATTATTTCAGGGGGTTGTTTGGATGAAGATGTGGTTAACAACATGAAAAGTTAGTCAAATTTCAACAGTTTTTACTTCTTTTTTGGAGTACATTTACCTTCATCTTCAGTGAAAGATTTTCATTTTGTGTTTAAAAAAAAAAGTTCCCTGGAGTGTGTGATGCAGACAAGGTTAAAAGCTAGTGTCTTCACAATATTGTTTTGTAAAAATAAAAACTCTACCATTTTAGCATGAGTTTTACATTGTTTTCTGGAATATTACAGTGTCTTAGGTTAGTTTTGCAAGACCATGTGAACAGGGACCATTTTGACAAAGTACGTAAAAAATAAAAAATGTTCCATATACATTTTCTTTATGATCAAACTTCAAAAGCAACACTGCAAATTATTTGCCACTTGCCAAGATTAAACATTTTGTTTCTAGAAATGTCCCTAATTTTAAGATATTTTTACCTATTTCTATTTTCTATGTCATCAGACTATTCCTAATTTTAGTACAAGTAATTATATGTTTCTTTTTCAGTTTATAAATGTTAAAATGCAAAAAACAACTATTCAAATACAATGTTCTGTTTTTTCTCACATAGAAAATTGTGTTTAAAGATCCTGCAACATCTTGAGGATACTTAGTTCAAGAATTGCAAGTTGAATAAGGCTTCTATTCAAGTATTTATTTCTATCTTAAAAGTCCTGCAAATTTTTTAGAAATACGAATATTAAATTTGGATGTCTTATCGAGTACAATTATCCGTCCATGCAGCTAGTTAATCCATTAGTTTTTTGTATTTTGTTCCCTGAAATTAAGTCTTTTTATCTAATATTTTGCCAGCTCTTTTTGCAGTGCAGAAAATACAAATATATACAAACTGGTCTTAAATGTTTCCTTTAAAATTATATGTACAGCAGTTTATTTGCTTTTATTTTGCAGGTCTACATGAACAGAGAGTGACATTTTAATAAATGTAAAGTATAAAAACGTCCCCACACTCGACATCCATCCATCCATCCATTTCCTACCGCTTATTCCCTTTTGGGGTCGCGGGGGGCGCTGGCGCCTATCTCAGCTACAATCGGGCGGGAGGCGGGGTACACCCTGGACAAGTCGCCACCTCATTGCAGGGCCAACACAGATAGACAAACAACATTCACACTCACATTCACACACTAGGGCCAATTTAGTGTTGCCAATCAACCTATCCCCAGGTGCATGTCTTTGGAGGTGGGAGGAAGCCGGAGTACCCGGAGGGAACCCACGTATTCACGGGAAGGACATGCAAACTCCACAAAGAAAGATCCCGAGCCTGGATTTGAACCCAGGACTGCAGGACCTTCATATTGTGAGGCAGACGCACTAACCCCTCTTCCACCGTGAAGCCCCACACTCGACATATACGGAATAAATAAAGAAGGCCACTGCCCATATAGGTGGGGTTTGGTCTATTTTCTACTGCTTTCTTTTAAACTGAACACTAATTCAGCTAACTTTGGGTGAGAGTGATATAGACTGAATACCAGTCAATCACAATGGAACTTAAAATAGCCATATTTCTTTTTTCTTTTTTTTTCTTTTTTAAATATGGCTCCTAATGAGAAAGGGCTGTTATGTTGTTGTGGCAACCAGCTTGACGGTGTTATGAAGGTTGCCGTTGGCGTGTTAAATTTATAGTTTTAAAAAAGTGCCAGACTCGATGTGCTTCTGTTGGGATGCTACATTACTTACAAGATATTACAGTATTTTTCAGACAATAGGTCGCTCCGGAGTATACGTCGCACCGGCCGAAAATCCATAATAAAGAAGAAAAAAAACATACAAGTCGCACTGGAGTATGAGTCGCATTTTTGGGCGAAATTTATGTGATAAAATCCAACACCAAGAATAGACATTTGAAAGGCAATTTAAAATAAATAAAGAATAGTGAACAACACGATGAATGAATGTACATTTTATCAACCACCGGGCCGGATCGATTGGTACTGGGCCGCAAAAATAAAAATAAAAATAAAAATAAAAATGTGTATTTATTTTTTTTTCATTTTATTAAATCCACATAAAAAACACAAGATACACTAACAATTAGTGCACCAACCCAAAAAACCTCCCTCCCCCATTTACACTCATACACACAAAAGGGTTGTTTCTTTCTGTTATTAATATTTCTGGTTCCCACAATATATATCAATATATATCAATACAGTCTGCAAGGGATACAGTCTGTAAGCACACATGATTGTATTTTTTTATTAACCTCTGTCGGACAAAATTTCAAGCGTTGACCGGTCCGCGGTTACAAAAAGGTTGGTGACCACTGACGTAGGGCATCTCCAGGCGTTTGCTCAGCTCATGGAGCCATCCTTGGGGAAGAGACGGGAGGACAACAGTGTTACAAGAACCAAATCATCCAGACTAGAGATAAATTGTATTATTATATTTATCTTACCTAAAAATAAATAAACTTATTAATTAAAACGAAAACTAAATACATTTTTAATATATTTTGCTAAAAGTATCAAAATTAATTGTATTTCTATTTGTATTTTTTCTGACTCCTTATTACATTCAGCCATAGAATTATACATTAAAATAAACATATTTGAAGTAATTAATTTTAAATGATCATAATCATTCATTTAAAATGACCATATTTAATTATTAAAATAATTGCTTGTTTATCAACAACTTTAGCATTTTATTCGTTACATTTTGAAGCTCTCAGAAACCAAGTTATGTTATATTCCTTAAGATTTATTTATGCAAGTTTGAAGTATCAATTATCTAAACACAGTTTTGTTTGCATATTTTCAGGACGTAGATATATATCGATTGGTACCGGGCTGCAGAATAATTATTTATTTATTTTTATTTTTGTTTTAATTTAAAAAATACATATTTTTTATTTTTATTAAATCAACATAAAAAAACATAAGATACACTTACAATTAGTGCACCAACCCAAAAAACTCCCTTTTTCATGACAAAAACCTCCCTATTTCATGACAAAAAAAAAAACCCCTGCATATTTCACTACGTCCAGCTTGTAATCTGCAGTACATGATTTCCTTTTCGGTGCCATTTTTGTTCAGCCCTTCTCAGTTTTTATAAGTTACTGCCAAAAGTTACCGCTAGCGTTGAAATGATCCATTTTAATAGCTACAGCAGTAGCATATAGCATATAGCACTTAGCATCCCATGACCCGCAATGCACTTCTGCCATGACCCTCCCCTGCGGAATTCTTATTGGCTGACATGTGTGTGACGATTGCTGACATTTTCTTCATCTCTTCTGCGAATTAGATAAATAATATTATTTGATATTTTATACATGAGTCGCTCCAGAGTATATGTCGCACCCCAGGCCAAACTATAACAAAAACTGCGATTTATAATCCAAAAAATAGGGTACTTGTACTATATTGCCTTAAAGTACTTGTGACAGATGCCTAAGTTTGCAATCATTTAGCATTGAAATAAGGCACCAAAGCTCCTTCCTTTTTCAGTTTGGTATGGTTACTACTGTTTAAGTCAGCACCGGTGCCTATGTGGAAGCTGGTTTCGGTACATCCCTAGTCGTGATGCAACATCCATCACCCTTAAAGCGGCTAGCGGTGGTAGTGGCTCCACTGCTTCGCAGGCTGCTGGGTCGTCTCAGCCAGCTGTTGAAAAAGGCATTTCTCCAAGCCGTGTGTACAGTACTTAATTCATACTGATTGCCATTTATAATTGCAACAATAAATACTATTGTTTATAAATGTGTGTAAAACAGACACTGAACAAAAACAAACGCAACACTTTTGTTTTTACTACCAGTTTTCATGAGTTGAGCTCAAAGATGCAACATTTTTATTACATACACACTCCTTTCAAATATTGTTCACAAATCTGTCTAAATCTGTGTTAGTGAGCACTTCTTCTTTGCCAAGATAATCCATCCCATCTCACAGGTGAGGCATATCCAGATGCTGATTAAACATTATTTTAATTGCACAGGTGTGCCTCAGTCTGCCCATAATAAAAGGCCACTCTGAAATGTGCAGTTTTATCTCACAGCACAATGCCACAGATGTCGCAAGTTTTGAGAGAGCGTGCAGTTGGTATGCTGACTGCAGGAATGTCCACCAGAGTTGTTGCCCGTGAATTGAATGTTCAATTTCTCTATCATTAGCTATCTCCAAAGATCTGAGACCAGCCACCCGGACAGCTGCTGCAACAATTGGTTTGCGTGGCGCAGTGGAGAGTGGCCATGCGCAACCCGAGGGTCCCTGGTTCAATTCCCACCAAGTACCAACCTCGTCACGTCCGTTGTGTCCTGAGCAAGACACTTCACCCTTGCTCCTGATGGGTGCTGGTTGGCGCCTTGCATGGCAGCTCCCTCCATCAGTGTGTGAATGGGTGTGTGAATGGGTAAATGTGGAAGTAGTGTCAAAGCGCTTTGAGTACCTTGAAGGTAGAAAAGCGCTATACAAGTACAACCCATTTATTTATTTATAACCAAAGAATTTCTGCACAAACTGTGAGAACCTGTCTCAGGGAAGCTAATTAACACGCTCATCGTCCTCATCGGGATCTCGACCTGACTGCAGTCCGTCACCCTAATACACTTGAGCGGGCGAATGCTCATATTTGATGGCGTTTGGCACGTTGGAGAGGTGTTCTCTTCACGTATGAATCCCGGTTTTCACGGTTCAGGGCAGAGGGCACACAGCGTGTGTGGTGTTGTGTGGGAGAGCTGTTTGCTGATGTCAACGTTGTGAATGCATTGGCCCTTGGTGGGATTGGGGTTATGTTATGGTCAAGTGTATGTTATGGACAACAAACGCAAGTGCAATTTATTACTTGATTATCTTGGCAAACACAGATTTAGACAAATTTGTGAACAATATCTGAGAGGAATAGGCATTTTTTTTGTAGTAGAAGCTTTACATCTTTGAGTTCCACTCATGAAAAATGGGAGCAAAAAAGTGTTGCGTTTATATGTTTTTAAAGTAATATATATTATGTATATATATATATATATATATATATATATATATATATATATATATATATATATATATATATATATATATATATATACATACATAAATTAGGGTTATAAAGTAAATATTTTTTTCATATTAGTCACATTCTTGAATTATGATTAATCATGATTGATCACAGGTTATTATTTGTTTGCTGGGAGACATAATCTTCCCAATGTGTCCTGGATCTTCCCCATGGCTTCGTACCGGTTGGACGTGCCCTAAACACCTCCCTAGGGAGAAGTTCGGGTGGCATCCTGACCAGATGCCCGAACCACCTCATCTGGCTCCTCTCGATGTGGAGGAGCAACGGCTTTACTTTGAGTTCCTCCCGGATGGCAGAGCTTCTCACCCTATCTCTAAGAGAGAGCCCCGCCACACGGCGGAGGAAACTCCTTTCGGCCGCTTGTACCCGTGATCTTATCATTTCGGTCATGACCAAAAGCTCATGACCATAGTTGAGGATGGGAACGTAGATCGACCAGTAAATTGAGAGCTTTGCCTTCCGGCTCAGCTCCTTCTTCACCACAACGGATCGGTACAACGTCCGCATTACTGAAGACGCCGCACCGATCCGCCTGTCGATCTCACGATCCACTCTTCCCTCACTCGTGAACAAGACTCCTAGGTACTTGAACTACTCCACTTGGGGGAGGGTCTCCTCCCCAACCCGGACATGGCATTCCACCCTTTTCCAGGCGAGAACCATGGACTCGGACTTGGAGGTGCTGATTCTCATTCCGGTCGCTTCACACTCGGCTGCGTGATCCAATGAGAGCTGAAGATCCTGGCCAGATGAAGCCATCAGGACCACATCATCTGCAAAAAGCAGAGACCTAATCCCGCGGCCAACAAACCGGAACCCCTCAACACCTTGACTGCGCCTAGAAATTCGGTGACAAAGGACAGCCTCGGCGGAGTCCAACCCTCATTGGAAATGTGTTCGACCTACTGCCGGCAATGCGGACCAAGCTCTGACACTGATCGTACAGGGAGCGGACCGCCACAGTAAGATAGTCCGATACCCCATACTCTCTGAGCACTCCCCACGGGAATTCCCGAGGGACACGGTCGAATGCCTTCTCCAAGTCCACAAAGCACATATAGACTGGTTGGGCAAACTCCCATGCACCCTCAAGAACCCTGCCGAGAGTATAGAACTGGTCCACAGTTCCACGACCAGGACGAAAACCACACTGTTCCTCCTGAATCCGAGGTTTGACTATCCGGCGTAGCCTCCTCTCCAGTGCACCTGAATAAACCTTACCGGGAAGGCTCAGGAGTGTGATCCCACGATAGTTGGAACACACCCTCCGGTTCCCCTTCTTAAAGAGAGGAACCACTACCCCGTCCTTCCAATCCAGAGGTATCGCCCCCGATGTCCACGCGATGCTGCAGCATCATACTGGCCAACGCTCCCAATTTTCCCGGGAGACCCCTGAATTTCAGGGCACCCATTCTGTAGAATTCCTGACGATTTTTTTCCCAACCAACAATATTTAGGGGGTGCCTTGATGGCACTGCCCTTAACGCCAACTACATCCTGTGCAAACAGCGTGCAAGCCCAGTTATATGTTGTATCTGGCTATTTGAGGCGCACATGTGTTATTGCAAGACATATTTGATCAACAGCTACATAGGTCACACTGAGGGTGGAAGTAAAATAAACTTTAACATTGTTAGAAATATGCGCCACACTGTGAACCCACACCAAACAAGAATGACAAACACATTTTGGGAGAACATCCTCACCGTAACACAACATAAACACAACAGAACAAATATCCAGAATCCCACGCAGCCCTAACTCTTCCGAGCTACAATATTCACTTAACGCCAACTACATCCTGTGCAAACAGCGTGCAAGCCCAGTTATATGTTGTATCTGGCTATTTGAGGCGCACATGTGTTATTGCAAGACATATTTGATCAACAGCTACATAGGTCACACTGAGGGTGGAAGTAAAATAAACTTTAACATTGTTACAAATATGCGCCACACTGTGAACCCACACCAAACAAGAATGACAAACACATTTTGGGAGAACATCCTCACCGTAACACAACATAAACACAACAGAACAAATATCCAGAATCCCACGCAGCCCTAACTCTTCACTCCCGCTACCACTAAACCCCCCACCCGCCACACACCCCTACTTGCGTCG
Organism: Nerophis ophidion; assembly: GCF_033978795.1. NCBI lineage: Eukaryota > Metazoa > Chordata > Actinopteri > Syngnathiformes > Syngnathidae > Nerophis > Nerophis ophidion. Next base: position 46,730,696 of record NC_084613.1, read on the forward strand.
GTTGAGGTGGTGTTTATTGTAGCCCGGGAGAGTTAGGGCTGCAAGGTGGTCGTCTGCATGGACTGGGGGGGATGTCCGGCCCTCTACTTCCCCTACTTACTGTATAGCACACACACTCACACATATATACAGTATATGTAGATGTATATATATGTATATGTATGTATACATATTTTTATATATATATATATATATATATATATATATATATATATATATATATATATATATATATATATATATAAATATATATGTGCGTATGTATATTCCTGGGGACATGCTCTGGGCCTGCTGGTCAATCAGGGTCGGCACCTCAGGCTACTGCATCCGGGCTGCATGTCTGGAGCTTCTGGGTCCCACCGCCCATCCTTTCCGGGTGCCCGTCTTGGTTGTGGCCGGCTGGGTCTAGTTCCTTCTTCCACTGTGGTAGCTTGGTGCTGCAGGGTATTCCGAGTTGCTGCGAGTCGGCCAGCTGCTGGGGTAGTGCTGTTGTGTGTCAGCATGTCTGTGATCTTATCTTAAATCTTTTTTTTTGTGTGTTTTTTTGTATGCGGAGGTATATATATGTGTATGTGTGCATGTATGTATATATATATATATATATATATATATATATATATATATATATATATATATGTATATGTGTGTATGTATATAGGTATATATATGTATGTATGTATATATATGTATATATGTGTGTATTTGTACATGTATGTGTATGTGTCTATATATATATATATATATATATATATATATATATATATATATATATATATATATATATATATATATATATATATATATATATATAGACACATACATATATATATATATATATATATATATATATATATATATATTCTTTGTGTGTATAGGTATGTATATATGTATGTGTGTATGTATGTGTATATATACATACATGTATTGCATATATGCATGTATGTGTGAATGTGTGTCTATGTATGTATGTGTATGTATGCATATATGTATTGCATGTATGCATGTATGTAGTATGTGTATATGTTATGTGTGTATATATATATATATTTTTTTTTATAATTATATATATATATATATATATATATATATATATATATTTATATATATATATATATATATATATATAATTACAACAATGTATTTATTTATTTTTTTCTAATTTATTAATTATGTTTATATTTTATTTATTTATTTATTTATTTTTTTCCCCCCTCCCTCAGGGGGGGAATTTTGGCCGGGCGGTTGCTGGTTGTTCCATCTCCATCGTTGGGGTCCCTGCGGATGGGGTGGGTGGTTCCCGCGGCCCTGCGCCGGGTGGTCCTGTGGCGGCCGACTTGGGTGGGGTGGCCCGGTGTGGACCGCGCCGTGCTCCCCGGGGGTGGGAGGTGGGGTTGTGGGGGCCCAGGTGCTGGTGGGACAGGGGCGGTCTTCCCGTCCGGTTGCGGGGAGTCTCTGGGTCCCCCCGGGCGGGGTGTCTCGCCTTTCTGCCCGTGTGGGAGGTGGTCTCTCACTGGCTTGGGGTCTGGGCGTCCGCTGCTTTTCTCGTGTCCTGTCCTCTGCCGGGCGCGTCTGTCTGCGGCCTGCTGGTGGCCCACCTTCCGGACGGCATGGTGGGCCGGGCTCTGGGGTTCCCCTCGCTGGCCGGCCTGGCTGCGTGGGGCCGGTGGTCCCTGGTTCACTGGGCGCCACACTTGCTGTTTGGGTTGGGCTCTCTGGGTGGCTGGGGCCTTACTCTGGCTCCCACGCACACTAAGAGTCAAATAAATTGTACATACAAACACACATATACTAACACACACACACCGTTATTCATACATACAAACGTACATACATACGCTCCCACATACATACACAAATACAGTACATACCTACATACTCCAAGTTCGTCCATCTATGCGCACATTCACGGTACAAACATACACATACTGTATATATACATTTACTGTACAAACAAACATACATATACAGTACACATACTGTACATATACATTTACTGTACAAACATTCACATACACATTCTGTACATATACAAGTACATATACTGACACATACTCATGCACTTAATCACGTTTCATCAAACATATATTAATGTTGTTGCCCTAGGGGAACCTGGGTGACACATAGCACACTGACAACGCTTAACCCATTGTTACTATAACAATCTACAAGATTAATATAGGTTGCCTCTCTCTCTTCCCCTCCATCTTTCGGTATTCCTTTTTTTTTTAATCTCTCTAGTTATCATTATGTATACGTATTGTTGCATTTGAACAACTGTATTGTTGATAATAGAGGTAAACTATTGGTATTGCTCATGATCCATAGCGCTTTTTCTATTGGTATTTGTATTGCTCTAGTTGTAGTGTAAAAATGCTCATTGTAATTTCTATATTATTATTTATTTCACTAACTGCTTCTTTGCTATCACTTTTACGATTATATTCGTACATATCGTATGTGCTGATGTTGTTCAATTGTTGTTGTTGATTTTGTTGTTATTGTTGTGTTTGCTGTTGTTGTTTTTGTCTCTCTGTCCAATCCCCCTCTTATCCCCACAATTTTTCCCTCTATCTTCCTTTTTTATCTTTCTATCCCCTTCTGCTCTGGCCCGGCTGCAACAAAAGATAATATAAATACATTTAATACATTCAAATTCAAATAAGGCAACAAGAGAAGTATCCTACACTTCTCTTTTGTAAAGTAAATCTGAACAGCCAATATGGGCATCTACATCAACTATATGATTTGCCTGAGATTCTGGAAAGGACCAAAAAAAAAGGGCTGAAAGGTGTTTGGGTATTTGTTCTGTTGTGTTTAAGTTGTGTTACGGTGCGGATGTTCTCCCGAAATGTGCTTGTCATTATAGTTTGGTGTGGGTTCACAGTGTGGCGCATATTTGTAACAGTGTTAAAGTTGTTATACGGCCACCCTCAGTGTGACCTGTATGGCTGTTGACCAAATATGCCTTGCAGTCATCTGCGAGGATCTTCACAAGCCTCATACAACATGTTACAGAACCAACACGCTAAGGGGGAATGTAAAAGGTGGCGCGATGACATATTGTAGAGCAGTGGTTCGCAAATGAGGGTGCGTGTACCCTTGGGGTATTTGAAGATATACCAAGGGCTAAGTGAGATTTTTTTAATATATTTAAAAAAATTGCAGACATTTAAAAATCCCTTATGAATATATTTATTGAATAATACTTCAACAAAATATGAATTCAAATTTATAAACAGTAAAAAGAAAATACAAAACTACAATGTTCAATGTTGACAGCTAGATTTTTTGTGGACATGTTCCATAAATATTGATGTTGAAGATTTATTATTTTGTGAAGAAATGTTTAGAATTAAGTTCATGAATCCAGATGGATCTCTATTACAATCCCCAAAGAGGGCACTTTAAGTTGATGATTACTTCTATGTGTAGAAATCTTTATTTATAATTGAATCCCTTGTTTATTTTTCAACAAGTCTTTTAGTTATTTTTATATCTTTTTTTCTAAATAGTTCAAGAAAGACCACTACAAATGAGCAATATTTTGCACTGTTATACAATTGAATAAATCAGAAACTGATGACATAGTGCTGTATTTTTCTTCTTTATCTCTTTTTTCCAACCAAAAAGGCTTTGCTCTGATTAGGGGGTACTTGAATTAAAAAAATGTTGGTACATCACTGAAAAAAGGTTGAGAACCACTGTTGTAGAGGACGTTAAAGGCAGTGCAGTCACGGCAGCCCTTAATAATGTCGGCCGGGTGAAAATTGGGACAAATTCGGGAAAATGATTGCACCGGTAGATTGTCGGGAGGTGCACTGAAATTCGGGAGTCTCCCGGAAAAATCGTGAGGATTGGCAAGTATGTTGCTAGGACGGGGAAGCCATTCATAGAAGGTGAAGTCATTAAAAAGTGCATGTTAGATTTTTTAAGAAATCTTTTCTCGCGGCCCAGCCTCACCCAGGTTCTGCATCCAGTGGCCCCCAGGTAAATTGAGTTTAAGACCCCTGCCCTAGCATTTCTTTAAGTAAAATTATCACAGAGCAACATTACCAAACATCTCTGACAAAAAAATTATCGTATTGTAAGACTTTTTTTTTTTTGTTAATGTAGTTAAACAAGATGTATAGTGTAGTGCTTTGTTGTGAAGCTGGAAAAGTGTGTGATTGGTTTGAGAAAGTGTCATGACATGTTTTGATGTCGGATCGACTGTATACTCCTTTCGCCTTCCTGCCGACAGTCTTTCACTTTTGTTGAGCTTTTATGCCATCATACATACTAAGTCAATCCCAGTAACAATCTAAATGTTATGTTATTACTGCACTTTAACTGTTCTTTGAACACGGAAGTGAAGCACCACTCACCTCGGAATTTTGTGCGCAGCAGGCTTTGCTGCAGTGTTGTTGCTGCTTCTCACAGCGAAAAATGTATCCTTTTTTGTCGGGAGAACAGCTTGCCATGGCTTTGAACCTGATATTTCCACAAGGTAGCCTTTCCTCTGTCATTTTCTGCCCTTTGTGTCTCATCAGTAACAAGTGAACTGCAGCCAAGTTCCCCTCGCTAGGCCCGAGGGTCTAAAAGTACACGTGTGTTAATCGCCGTTAAAAAAACGCGTGCCGTTATTGAAATTCATAGTTAACGCACTATTATCATGTAAACGTTGACAGCCCTAATATATATATATATATATATATATATATATTAGGGCTGGGCAACGATTAAAAATTTTAATCGAAGTTAATCACACTATTTCTGCGATTAATCGCGATTAACTGCATTGTATACGCAAAGCCCAATAATGAATTCAAAAGTAGTGTGTAGTGCACCTTTATTGGAATATTCTCCCACATGAACAAAAGCGCCAAAACATTTGTTGTGCAAACACAATTTAAATCAGTACTTGTTAAGGAGTAGCAGTTAAATAGCATATTTTATGAAAATCAACTCCAAAAATGTAAATACAAACATTTAAGCTTATTGCCACTGCCAGGGTATTTAAGTTATCCTGTTTGTTATGGAAAATAAATATAATCTACATACAAATCTCTGAGCCACAATCATACCATCTGAACAGGCAATTTCTGAAGTAACAGCAGAAATTTTTTTTTTATCAGGGATCTTATGTTTAAAAAACCTATATTATAGGTAGTGGGCTGTTTTAGGGAATTTTTGATCAAATTATCCGTAGTAGCAATATTAATAATGTTGTGTTTATTCTGCGTAGTGCACTTAAAATAATTATGATCATATCTAGGAATTGATATGATGGGAATTTTCCGATTGTTTGCTTGGTGCGTTGATAAACTGAACGCATCATATACATGGTACTATATTGTGATATTATGAGCCAGGGAAAAAAAGAACTACCCTACCCAGCATGCAACAGGAGTGACGAGCATGCGCGGTAGCCCGGTATAGGTTGTGTGTTGCCATGACGGCATCTTGTATGTTGTGATATGCACGCTCTGAAAGTAAACATTAAGAACTCAGCCAACACTCCTCGTCTGCATTATTCATAAATAGACAGACAACACATTTACTCCGCTGCTTCACAGGCCGCTGGATGTAGCCGGCAAAGTATTCCCCTGCTAGCTAGCCGGTCTAGCAAGCACGCGTCATTCAGTCCAAAACGGTCCGATCTATCCACATTCAGAATTGTCTGGCGGTCGTAAGTGATCCCGGAGTGACCACGCTGTAAGCCAGCCATGAAATTTGCAAAATTGTCCGGTATTTTTGCCAAATGTTCCATCTTTACCAAGAGCCCCTTGACGCAGAAGAACATCCGGGCGACGCCATCTTGTTAAGAAAAGGCGTTAACAAAATAAAAGCATGTAAACAACATACGCAAATGTGCGATAAAATAATTGTCGGCGTAAATAGATTGATGAGTTAACTCGTAATTAAAGCGTTAATTTGCCCACCCGTAATATATATATATATATATATATATATATATATATATATATATATATATATATATATATATATATATATATATATATGTGTGTGTGTGTGTGGGTGTGGGTGTAAAAGTAACAAGTTAACTTATGTGGAAATGTACACATTAATCATGGACACACTTAGTTTAACATGCAATTTATTTTAACCGTACACATGTTTTTCTTTTTCTTAACCATTATACGGTCAGTGGTCAGATCAACACATACATCAGTACACAAATGAATGAGCAGACTCTGACTGGTGTGCTCGCTGGCAAATTTCATTCCAAAATACAGACTGAAAGAACTTCAGATGAAACTGTTTCCAAGATTTGTTTAAAATAAATGACATGCATTCAAGAACAACATTTGAAGATGGATAGATAGATAGATAGATAGATAGATAGATAGATAGATAGATAGATAGATAGATAGATGGATAGATGGATAGATAGATAGATAGATAGATAGATAGATAGATAGATAGATAGATAGATAGATAGATAGATAGATAGATAGATAGATAGTACTTTATTGGTTCCTTCAGGAAAATTAAAATTCCAGCAGCAGTGTACAGAATTGATAGCACATTTAAAAGGTAAAAAGTAAATAATCGGGGTATAAATGGAAACAAAATAGAAAAACATTACAATAAGAATACAAATAAAAAGCAACAATGGGAATAAAAATATAACAGTAAAATAAGAATATAACAAGAGAAACTAGGCAGTAGTGACCATGTTATGAAAAAGAACACGTTCCCGGATGACATTATGACAATAAAATTGCATTTGTGTACAAATATTGGGTTCTTTTCTTAAGCAAATTTTAATTATGCAAGCGAGTAATCACCTGTGATTAATCATGATTAATCCAAATTGTAAAATTAATCTAATTTGAAAAATAAATTATTGACAGCCTTTGTTTTTTCTTTTTTTTTTAACCATAGTCATTAAAGGCCTACTGAAACCCACTACTACCCACCACACAGTCTGATAGTTTATATATCAATGATGAAATATTAACATTGCAACACATGCCGATACGGCCTTTTTAGTTTACTAAATTGCAATTTTAAATTTCCTGCGGAGTTTCTTGTTTAAAACGTCGCCGAATGATGACGCGTGCGCTTGACGTCACGGGCTGTCAGGAAATATTACCGCAGCACCACTTGCGGCTAAAAGTCGTCTCTTTTCATTGTGCAATTAAACAGTATTCTGGACATCTGTGTTGCTGAATCTTTTGCAATTTGTTCAATTAATATTGGAAAAGTCAAAGTAGAAAAATGGAGGTGGGAAGCTTTAGCCTTTAGCCACACAAACACACGGTGATTCCTTGTTTAAAATTCCTGGAGGTGAAGCTTTACTATGGATCAGAGCGGTCAAGCGAACATGGATCCCGACCACGTGTCAACCTGCAGGTTTCGGTGAGAAAATTGTGGTAAAAAGTCGCGTCTTACCGGAGATCAGCTGAGCTTGCGCCGTCAATGCAGCTGCCGTCGACTTCCCTCAGAGACTGGCCCCAAGACACCCGTGGACACACCCCTCAGACTATCAGGTACTATTTAATCTCACTAAAACACTAGCAACACAATAGAAAGATAAGGGATTTCCCAGAATTATCCTAGTAAATGTGTCTGAAAACATCTGAATCCGTCCCAATGCAATCGCCTTTTTTTATTTATTTATTTTTTGTAGTCCTTCGCTATCAATATCATCATCCACAAAACCTTTCATCCTCGCTCAAATTAATGGGGAAATTGTCGTTTTCTCGGTCCAAATAGCTCTTGCTGCTGGAGGCTCCCATTTTAAACAATGTGAATATGTGAGGAGCCATCACACGGGTGACGTCATCATCTGCGACTTCCGGTAAAGGCAAGGCTTTTTTATCAGCACCAAAAGTTGCGAACTTTATGGTTGATGTTCTCTACTAAATCCCTTCAGCAAAAATATGGCAATATCGCGAAATGATCAAGTATGACACATAGAATGGACCTGCTATCCCCGTTTGAATAAGAAAATCTAATTTCAGTAGGCCTTTAATGGTGTAACCTTGTATTTTATATATTAAACAGCAAATGGCGCTTACAGCACATTGTAGTTTACCACGCACACATGCACACACCTGTCACACACGTGTGCGTATGGGTATGTGTGTCCGTGTGTGTGTGTATTTTTAGCTGACAAACGAAGCAGCTGTTTGCCATTAGTCATACCAGCATCCACTCCTTCTCACTCTCTGACCGAGTGTTGTTCTTTGGAAGCCGCTGGAGCGCCGCTCACTGAATGCTTGTGTTGGTCTAACCTTGGCGGAGTGTTTTTTTCCTGCAGCTCATTTGAAAATGTGTCCGTGGTTTAATGAGTTGTTGCAATCATGTTGCAGATTGTGTCCTTTTTGTTATGATGGCGATGCTGGACAGGAGGACCTGTTGATATGTTTCATTTGTCTCTTGCAAGTAAAAGTGAAAGTATGTCATGAAGAAGCGCGGTGTAAGGTTTAGCAAAGAAATGATTAACAAAACGAGAGTGAACAAAGTAAACATGTTTTACACTCACAGAGCCAACAAAAGCCATCATCTTATTTCCTGAGCTGCCAGGATCAAGACTTAGAGGTGAGGCTGAAACCTAATCGTGTGTGTAGCTGTAAAAACAACCATAGTGAGCGGTAGACTTTCTTCATTGGATGGGCAGAGATCAACTTAAGGTTGCTCCATCCCAAAAGGCAAAAAAAAAAGAACTTTGTTACCTTTAATTAAGACAGCATTAATGACTTCCTTCCGGGCTTGGATATAAACATTCAGTTAGTATTTTACTGAGCTCAATTATCCCAGCGGTGTGATTACCTCAGACTGGAGCATGTGCTGGCTTCCTGGCTAGGAAGACATCAGCTTGTTTGGATTAACTTGGATGAGAGAGAGAGAGAGATAGAAAAAAGAGAGGGAGAGAAAGAGCAAGAGAGAGAGTGAGAGAGAGTGATGCACAAAAAATCGATTCACATCAAAAACCCTAACCCTACCGTTTCTAAATCGATTACTGTATTTTTCGGATTATAAATCGCTCCGGAGTATAAATCGCACCTGCCGAAAATGCATAATAGAGAAGGAAAAAAAAACATATATAAGTCGCACTGGAGTATAAGTCGCATTTTTTTGGGGAAATGTATTTGATAAAACCCAACACCAAGAATAGACATTTGAAAGGCAATTTAAAATAAATAAAGAATAGTGAACAACAGGCTGAATAAGTGTATGTTATATGACGCATAAATAACCAACTGAGAAGGTGCCTGGTATGTTAACGTAACATATTATGGTAAGAGTCATTCAAATAACTATAACATGTAGAACATGATATACGTTTACCAAACAATCTGTCACTACTAATCGATAAATCCCATGAAATCTTATACGTGTAGTCTCTTACGTGAATGAGCTAAATAATATTTTTGGATATTTTATGGTAATGTGTTAATAATTTCACACTTAAGTCGCTCCTGAGTATAAGTCGCAAATTATGAAAAAAACTGTGACTAATAGTCTGAAAAATACGGTAATAGGTTTAAAAAATCCATCCATCCATGCATTTTCTATTGCTTGTCCCTCTATTAAAAAAAGTTTTTTATAATTTTTTTATATTTTTTTTACAAGAATCTATTTTTTAACAGATGTTTTGAGGCCGTCTCCACACAACCAAAAATAAGCTGTTCCAACATTTAACCTGTTTTGAAAAAGTTTCACAAAATAATACATTGTGAAAATTAGTTTAAATGGAGAATCATTTTGAATCGAGAATCGATTCTGAATTGAATCGTCAACCCAGAAGTCAAAATTGGATCGGATTGTTAGGTTCCCAAAAACCCCTAATGATCACCAACAAACAATAGAGGACCTATCACGTCCAGATGACTGAATTTTCACTTACAAGTTCTATTTATGTTTTTTTTGCTCATTTTGAAAATTAATTTGTCATTAATTTCCCTTAATATTAATTACATTTTAAAACTAACTGCACCTGGAACGTACCCTTGGGCCTAAGGCCAATGACAAACGAGTCACAGATCCAAGATGGCCCCTGTTCCGCACTTTGGGAACCCCAGCTGTAAAAGCTAACTTTTTATGGCCACTATAGTCTTAGTACTGTACTATATTTGTTTATCCTATGTCACATATGGGACGCAAGTCACATGGTTGTCTGACTTCAGTGCAGGAAGTTGTGAAATTAGCCATTCATCTGGCATGGTTTTTCCTGTGCGATAAAAAGGGGATGAACAGTGAAGTCCTTCTTTAGCTGCCACTTTCTTTTATCATATATTACAGCCTTTGCACATGTCAATCACTACGCTTCCATGCACTAAATTAGTCTGATTTCTCAAATAGTTATTTTTTTTGTATTTTCATACCAACAAGTGAAGTCCCAGTGTCCATGCAAACTCTCTAACGTGACTATTTGTCATAGACAGTGTGCCTCCTGTACACTGGGGGGCGCTTACTTCCTTTTAGAGCGGATAAATGTATTCCTTTTCCAGTTGACCAATGACGCCGCATTAGGCATCGGCGGCCCCTTACAAGTAAACAGCATAGCTCTATAGAACCTGATGTCAGATGTAATATTGGCACATATTACAAATATTACTTCTTCAATTGATAGAATGATGTGATGATTTCATATTGCGCTACGAACATGACGCTACTACCAAGAATGTTTCTGAGTGGATGCAGGAAAGAAAAGACCAGCGGCAGAGAGTTTTTTTCAAGGAATTTTCGGACGGAGAATAATAGAAACAAAACTTTCGAATGTCTCAGAATTCATTCATAAGGCTCTGTGGATTGATGGAAGTAAAAAGCAAAATAAAAAATGTTTATGTGTTGCATTGCATGTAGCCCGGATAAAATGTTGAATGTAAAAGTATAGATGTGTAAATTATGTTCAAGTGTTCATGTTTTGACATTCATTAAATTACATTTTATCAATGTGTTTACTTGTGTGATCACAATTTTTTTTTTTAACTTTTAAACCAGGCCTTTAATTGACTTTTTAATGTAGCAAAGCTAGAGGATTCCCTTACTGTGGTGGGTAGAATGTTCCAAAAAAAGCATCCCTTGTGAGAAAAAATTGTTGCAGCGCCATGGTTTTTGTGCACGTCATGCAATGCGCGTTTGCGAGACGAGTTGTTGAAGTATGCTGCCGTACTAGGGGGGTGTGGCCGGGGTGTCGAGAGCCAGGGGATGAAAGGCTGAAGAGAGAGAGGTGAGGTGTGCGGGCGGGTTCAGGGGTTAAAATGTGTGCTTGGACAAGTTTGTTGGTCACACTCCAGCCGGCGGTGTCAATGATGTCATTATAATAAATCATTTATTTTTCTAATATTTTCGGTATAGGGTCCTTAAAAGTGACGGGGTTGGTGACCGCTGGTGTTGAGAAAGGGATGTTAAATTATTGTTTTGATCACTTAATTGCATGTTTTGTCACCCCGGTCCATGATGACTTCAAAACTGATATGGTTAGCATTATGAGCAAAACAGAAACATAAAATAAACAAATAAAAGCACTTATGCTCTCCCATAGACAACATAATGTATGTTTCCTCATGCTCTTTCAGCATTTCTTCAAGCATTTTTGAGGAAACATCAGTAGAAGAGGAGAGAGAGTAGAATGCTAGCAGCGTACATTCTTCTGCTCTTGTTTTTGAGCGCCTGCCTAGTCTGCTCTTCTTTCTTCGTCTTTCTCCTGGAGGTTCTGACTCAGTTTTTCTCCCGTTGAGGGTGCTTCTGATTTTCAAGATTGCATTTTGAGGCTTGTACATTTTTTCTATCGAAACTCTGACCAAAACCCTTCTTCTTTTAAGTCAAAATCAATAAACTGATCGCTGCAAATTACACCCATCTTACCTTTTCTGCAAGTCAATTTGACTGGAGAAGTTGATTCTTTCGTCATATTTCCATCATTTGGAAATGCATGCAGACTGATCCTTTCTATAATTTATTGCTACAACCTGCAACAATGCCACACATATTACCATGAATTGATTGACGTGGACCCCGACTTAAACAAGTTGAAAAACTTATTCAAGTGTTACCATTTAGTGGTCAATTGTAGGGAATATGTGCTGAACTGTGCAATCTACTAATAAAAGTTTCAATCAATCAATATTTGATCATTCCTTTAAATTCTGCACGAAAATAGTTTGATTTGGGATGAGTGTGCTACCAAAACACGTAATATGACATTGCTTCCAGTCTTCTGTAGAGGACATTAGCAGGCTTATAAAGGCCCGTCCACTTTTTGAAGAGAAAAGATCGTGCTGAGAAAGAATCAGATGGTATTCATTGAATTAAAGAAGTAAATCATGAAGGCTCGCAGGTCACTCACAGCATTGTTAATGTTGGCGTCGTGTTTAATATGAACCACAGTGATAGGGTTTTCATAGCACCGTCAGAGCCTCCTAATCCAGGCAGTAGTGTCGGGAGAGGATTTGTGCAGTAGTCATTGTGTTCATACACACATTACCCCCCTCTTCTACGCTCGCCAGCTTCTCTGCTTTGGTCCTGTCAGTAGCTATCGCAGCCTGCAAGCTAGATACCGGCGTCGGATATTAGTGGATGCAGCCAGCATTCGAAAATGGTCATAAACTCGTAAACCGATGTACTAAATATAAGGGTATTGTTTACATTCTAACCGATGCCTGTATCAAATCACTACTTTAAAAACAGTGCCGGTTCATACAATGCCTGAAAAAAAACAACTTAAATGATAGAACAGGTTAAACAAATTATAATTTGAAAATGCTAGTTTATTTTGATAGAATGCAAACATGAAAACCATATTTTAGTAAAGGCTTGTACACTTAGAACACAATATAAATCGCTATACAGTACTGTATATCAAACAAACATAACAGAGGTGGATGGACCAACTATTTAATAACAAAGCCAGCTGTCCTCATTTTCATCTGCCCTGCCGACACACTTGCGCACACACACTGTCACTAACCATGTGGTACATTCACAGTTGGAAATCACACTACTCAACACAACTTTAACAGCCCGGTCGCGACAATGATTAGGAATAAAACAAATAAATCTACATTACCTTCCTGTGTAATTTTCTTGGTGTGCAGCAGAAGAAAGGGGGGTGGCAGTGGTGAGAACGCTGTGACTAATTCCAGTATGTTTCAAACCACACATCACGTGTCCATTGCTTTCTTTGGTCTCATATTGAGCTAGTAGAACTATAAAAAACTTGTAAAATGCAAAGAAAAACACTTGAAAAGCACAAAAAGTAGTATTGTAGTTAATAGCAGCACTGTACTGACTCAATGAGCATTGGAGATCGATCAGCCCGCCAACAATAGATGTACTGCTGGATGCAAAATGGCTGTGCTTTAAAGGCAAACAAAGGATGGATGACACATTGGTGCACTCTGACAAGATTCATACACCTAAGCATATTTTAGTCTGTCTCTGGTTCGTAAATCGAAAGGTTTATACAATAAAGGGTGTGAAAATCGAAAAGTTTGTACACTGAAGGGTTTGTAAACTGAAGTTCCACTGTACTATACAGACATGAGTTTCCCAAGCCTTACATACCGAGAGCAACCTCACTCTGAACACATTTGATTGGTATTGTAGGGTATATGCAAATACTGTATTCTATCATGAATTGATTTACGTGGACCCCGACTTAAACAAGTTGAAAAACGTATTCGGGTTTTACCATTTTGTGGTCAATTGTACGGAATATGTACTGAACTGTGCAATCTACTAATAAAAGTTTCAATAAATTCAACAAATCAAACAAGCTCTCTATTATCACACAAGTTAACCTATCAACCTGTCTAAGTATTCTACTAAAGTACTGAACGTAATCTTACACCACAAGGACACATTCAAGTTCAAATACCCTCAAAGCTTTGGTCAGGGGCATTGAACAAATGTGCTATGGGGGCCAAATTTCCAGAAAACTAAGTACCGGGTGGCCAATTTTCTCCCTTTACTATTAGTCTTATTTGTGTATATACCAGAGAACCAGTGTCCTCTACAGTAAACATTTGATTGTGGTCCATTTATTTTGTCAGTTACAGGAGCACTCTGCCGATTTTAAGGACCTTGTGTTTTTCAAGAATCTGCTGCAAAAATGTGAGTCCCTCACAAATTTAACTGAACTCCCGAGCCACCAGTTGAATAGCTCAAATGATGGAAAAGAGAGGACCTGAAATGGAACCTTGAAGAACACCGCTAATATAACTAAAGAAGTTGAACAAACGCCAACTGTCTGCATCTGAAGTTAACAAGCTACAGCAAAACCTGAGGAAAAAAAATGCCAAAAAGGTAAGGACTCATAGGGTTGCTTTAATGAAAACCTTGGTTATGTAAATACAAGTTTGGACCCCAGTGTTCTATGTTAAAATGTCAATGTAAGGATTGGCCAACGTGTTTACCCCGGTTCAAGTTTTTCTAAACAACAGGAGCACTCTTGTGTTTTTAGGAATTTTCTGCAAAAATATTTGTCTTTCAGGTTTTGAAATGAACTCGGGGGCCAGTATGGTGTCATTTATGGGCCGGTTCTGGCCCTCAGGCTACCAGTTGAATATCCCTGGATTAGATACTTGATTGAACTACTGTACTGGCGGTATATCCATGCAGGCCTGTGGGCATTGAGTGATTGAGGTCAGTTTTTGGATCAAGCAGTGGAAAGGTGTTTGTAGCGCTATACTTGATAAAGGGACAACTTGGATAGTGGGTGTTATATGGATAGCTGGAGGTTGAATGAAAGTTGTTGGTGGATGCGGATGAGTTTAAGCCGTGCAGATGAAGTGCCAC